>NC_091434.1:79873367-80173367 GCF_964237555.1 Oryctolagus cuniculus
TCTGGCCTAAGGTTCTGTAAGGAGAATAAATAATGCATCATGCCCCAAAATGGTCATGATGGGATCCTGAATTTTTGTCAATTTCATTCCTATAGATTACCTTTTATGTACTCTATTATTTACCACAGATCAGGGAAAATATATGGAATTTTTTTTTGGACTGGCTTATTTCACTATGTAAAAAGGTTTCTAGTTGCTTCCATTTTGTTGCAAAAGATAGGATTTCATTCTTTTTCACAGCTGAGTAGTATTCCATAGTGTGTATATATCATTTTTTAAAAAAGTTTTAAGACATGCTTCCAGTACATAACGGTACCAGATCCTCCAGAAGATACAAATGTGGAAAACTCATCATATACCTTAACTACAAGTCCATTATTGGAAGGACTTAGGAATAAAAACCGCATGACTAATTGAAAAGGCACACGGCTCAGAAAGCTGAATACATAGACAGAGTAATTTCAAGGGCCACAATGATGTGTCTAGAATTGGATAATCAAACAAACAGCAACATCATAACCTCAGATTAGAGACATCTACAATCAAGATAACATTTATTTAATTCTTGCCTGGTTTTTAACATAAAGACCACTGGACTTTTCCCAGACTGCACACTGACTATAGGAATTTAT
This sequence comes from Oryctolagus cuniculus, assembly GCF_964237555.1. Lineage (NCBI taxonomy): Eukaryota > Metazoa > Chordata > Mammalia > Lagomorpha > Leporidae > Oryctolagus > Oryctolagus cuniculus. Next base: position 79,874,000 of record NC_091434.1, read on the forward strand.
CTAAAATTATCTGGTTGCTTTTTAATTCTCTGAGGGAGGGTCACATATCAGCATTGTAAACCTACAAATCTAGGACAACAATAGCCCAATACTAATCAATGCTTCTTCTACGTTTTCCTCTTGATTTTGTTTCTTTCAGATAAAGCTCCATTAGAGAGCAAAAGTTCCCTGTGGCAAAAAAAATTCACTGAAGAAATTTTCAAGATTTTTTCCTTACTGTCATCTCAAAATGGATCAAAAGTTGGCATGATAGTAGGAGAGTAAGAGTGACCAAAGAAGATGCGCCAGCTTTTATTGTTCTTTTGCCACTAGCATTTCGTGACCACTTCATTCATTTCTCAAGAAATTCAGCCAAATGCAAATGATTTTCTGGGTTTCTATACACAGTGCTCATGAATTTGCCTATCATGTTTGGTGTAGGTATGTATCTCTGAAAAATATCATCTGTAAGGAACAGTAAACTTGCCCCTGGCCTTGCTCTATCCCACTGCCCCACAGTGCAGATAAACCTAAGTATTAGTTGTTACAATTGGGTGGTCCTAAGACTACAGCCAGAGTGTCAAGGAAGTTCTGCTGCCTGGAGAAAAGTTAGTCCCAACTATTCAAACAATTGGAGTCAAAATCTACTTCCTGGTCATCAGTTTGCAGCTATACCCCAATTTGTTATCATTAATATTCAATAAAGTAGAGGAACACTTATTGCTCTACTGATTATACAATTTGTTCTATAAGTCAGGTACCAATAAACTTCTCTCAGCTCCCATTTAATGAACTGTGAGGCCCTCAGCTCTTTTTTTTTTTCCCACAAAGTTGTGTCTGTCTTCATCTCTTCCTGATTTCCAAAAATGTTCAGAACCATAAAGAGTGTCAGCATTTATTTTACCAGGTGAGGTGTTTTTGTTTGTTTGTTTGTTTTTTGTTTTTTTTTGTTTTTTTGTTTGTTTGTTTGTTTGTTTGTTTTTGTGACAGGCAGAGTTAGACAGTGAGAGAGAAGGACAGAGAGAAAGGTCTTCCTTTTCCATTGATTCACCCCCCAAATGGCCGCCATGGCTGATTCGCTGAGCTGATCCAAAGCCAGGAGCCAGGCGCTTCCTCCCCGTCTCCCCTGTGAGTGCAGGACCCAAGCACTTGGGCCATCTGCCACTGCCTTCCCGGGCCACAGCAGAGAGCTGGACTGGAAGAGGAGCAAACAGGACAGAATCCGGCACCCCAACCAGGACTAGAACCCGGGGTGCCGGCGCCGCAGGCAGAGGATTAGCCTAGTGAGCCGCGGCGCCGGCCTATTTTACCAGTTTTAAGGATACCGGCAAAATGCCTAAAACTCCTGGGTCAGAAATCAAAGACAGTGTATTACTCACAGAAATAGCAGTACCCGAGTATAATCAAGATTCAACTCCCACAGAAATATATGTAAAGGGTGGGGGGGAGGGGTGGGTTAATAAGACAGGACTAGTGCTAGGGAGCCCCATTCTTTTACAATGGACAGTAACATTCCTTGATTTTTGCCCAGTAGGGAAACATTACCTTGGTTATATTGTGTAGTAAACAGATTTTCCCTTTGCGCTCTAGAGAAATACACTATCTTCCTAGTCTGTTCAATACACAAACATCCCTGAAAAGAATGTCAAGCACAAAGGCAAGCAGTGCCTCTGTTCACAAGATATGAATGAACACGAGCGATCTATGGAGAATTATCTCCCAACAAACATCTCCATGGCCAATCTGTTACTCTCAAATAAAATCTGCTTGAATTTAAAGCTCTTCCTTGATATTAAAACTCCTTGGCAGACTCCCTCACTACCTTTTTACCTCTAAATATTCCCAATTTTGCCTACTGATTCTTCAATTTACTTTGTACGGATAAAGAAATTATTGGAGATTTTTATTTCATTTTTTTAAATTTCATTTGTATGTTTTAAAGATTTGGCTGTTCAACTAGAAAGCTTTATTAGGTTGATGGTACAAAATAAAAATATGAAATCTATACATGCTGTTGTAACTCATTATATCCTGTAATTCACCTTCTTACAATTATGTCATTAGTAATCAAATAATTTATTTTGTAATAATTGGTTTCATGACTCACCTTTCAGTGAATGTATGAACTATTAAACAAGGACCATGTTAGATTTATTCCCTGCTATGCCTCAGTACATACCAAAAGTTTAGTAAATATTTACTTGTTTAAAGAATGAAAGCCTCATACATATAATCATTTATGATCAAGATATATCTTGCACACTAAGAAATTCTTTCATCTTATCATGTGCACATTATGCAATACATCCTGGATAAAGTAGGACAATCAAATGTATATAGTCCACATGTTAGTTTGTTTATTGGTATTTTTAAAAAAATGTTTTTAAAAAGAGAAAATACATTTGTTAAATGTTTTTGAAGTCTTATTCTGTAACATCTGATTATAATAACAGTAACAAAGTAGATAATACCTTAGAAGCAGCTAGAAATTCAGAATAACCCATTAATATGGAAGATAATTTGGTCTATTAGACTGAATATAAGATACGTATTTTATTATAATGGGCAGGAAACTAATGATAAAATTGTTTAGATGAATATTCAGGATTGTCATTGTATAATAAGTAGTTATTAGTTATTACACTAAAGAAAAAAATTTTTTAAAAAAGAGTTGATGTGGTTATTGAAATATAGAAAGGGGCTGGCGCTGTGGCACAGCAGGTTGATGCCCTGGCCTGAAGAGCCAGCATCCCATATGGGTGCCAGTTTGAAACCCAGCTGCTCCACTTCTGATCCAGCTCTCTACTATGACCGGAGAAAGCAATAGAAGATGGCCCAAGTCCTTGGACCCCTGCACCCATACGGGAAGACCCAGAAGACGCTCCTGGCTCCTGGTTTCAGATTGGTGTAGCTCCAGCCATTGCAGCTAATTAAGGAGTGAACCATCAGGGGCCAGCACCACAGCTCACTAGGCTAATCCTCTGCCTACGGCACTGGCACCCCGGTTCTAGTCCCGGTCGGGGTGCTGGATTCTGTCCCGGTTGCTCCTCTTCCAGACCTGCTCTCTGCTGTGGCCCGGGAGTGCAGTGGAGGATGGCCCAAGTCCTTGGGCCCTGTACCTGCATGGGAGACCAGGAGAAGCGCCTGACTCCTGGCTTCGGATCGGCGCAGCACACCGGCCGTAGCGGCCATTTGGGGGATGAACCAACAGAAGGAAGACCTTTCTCTCAGTCTCTCTCTCTCTCACTGTCTAACTCTGCCTGTCCAAAAAAAAAAAAAAAAAAAAGAGTGAACCATCGGATGGAAGACCTATCTCTCTCTCTGTCTCTCTTCTTTTTGTGTAACTCTTTCTCTCAAATAAATAAATCTTTAAAAAAAAGAAATATGGAGAAAAATGTCCTTTAATTACCTCCATAAAATGGCCTTAGTTTTTGTTATTATTTTATCTTGAATTTATATTACTCTGGAGCAAAAACTTTCAGAATACCTATCATATATATGCCAATTTTAAATGCATATTTTATATATTGAAATATAGAAAAAAGCAAAATATATATTTTATACAACAATATATTTTATACAACATGGAAAACCATTCCCTTAATATTATTCCAGTGGGGTAAATACTATAGAAAACAAAAAGAGATAGTTCATATGAATTGCAAGTTCAATTACATTTAGATTCACAAAAAGCATAACAATTTTGCTATTGCATTAGCCAAGAGGGCCCTGTGACTGGAAAATTGATCAAATGTTGGAAAGCAAAGAAGTTGCAATTTAAAAATAACATAAAAAGATGAGGCTGATTTCTGACTGCTTGTTTTGAGCAAATAAAATAGCATGTTGGTTTTTAAAATTATATATTGTACTTCTGGGTCTGTTTATAGTTTGTTCCATCACTTGGTCAATTCATTAATTGCAGATATCAGGCATCTATTTCAGTTCACATAAATGGTGTAGCACAATTACTGTTCTTAAATTGCTTATAATCTGGTTTGGGGGATAAAATGAATACATAATAGCAGATAATGTACAATAATAATTAAGTACTAAATTGCCTGATGCCTGCTGCTGTAAGAGTAAAGAGAAATAAAAATAAATGAAAGCTACATGGGTCATGGAGGGTTTCACAATAACAGCAGGGATTAAGCCAGGATATGACAGTATTGAGAACATAAAATTTTTGGCTATAAGATAAAGGAAATTACCCAGGATAACAAGCAACCTTAATGGTTTGGTGTAGGTGATGGATTTAGAAATAGGATAACTCAAGAAAATGTCTCAGAAACTGAAGTTCCAGATAAAATTTCAGGTCTGAAATCCACTACATGCTCTAGAGAGGCATCTTAAGTAGCTGGGTCAGGAGTCAGAAGCAAGGGCAAGCCAGGAGTTTTGACTAAACCTGAAGCGTATGTCAGGGTCAGCAGCAAATCAATAGCCAGGTCATCTGAATCAAACAAGAAAGAATTTTAAATGCCAAAGAGAAGAAAAGCAAAATGCTCTGTGCTGGACAACCAGGAAAAATATTTTACTAAATATCTCTATATATAGTATATGGGATACAAAAATATACATGTATTCATAAGGTGTTTCAAAAAGTTCATGGAAAATTAATTATGAGAAAAGTATACATAGATTTCAAAAACTTGTTTATCAAAAATATCTTTTATCTCTTAATTCAATTTTCCAACAACCTTTTGAAATACTCTAGAATATATACATACACACATTTATAATATGTATAAATATAAAATATAAATATATATCTAAAATATACAGATTAAAAAGTCTACACAAGGATTTCATTTTTTTATTTATTTGACAGATAGAGTTAGACAGTGAGAGAGACAGAGTGAAAGGTCTTCTTTCCATTGGCTCACCCCCCAAATGGCCGCTATGGCCAGAGCTATGCCGATCTGAAGCCAGGAGCCAGGTGCTTCCTCCTGGTCTCCCATGCGGGTGCAGGGCCCAAGCACTTGGGCCATCCTCCACTGCCTTTCTGGCCACAGCAGAGAGCTAGACCGGAAAAGGAGCAACCAGGACTAGAACCTGGCACCCATATGGGATGCTGGCACCGCAGGCAGAGGATTAACCAAGTAAGCCACAGCGCCGGCCCCAAGGATTACGTCTTTCTTAACAGTTCACTGAAATTTGTATGGACTACACTTGAACTGTGAGTACCAATATTTTATAACTTCAAGGAAAAATTAATAATTTAATTATGTAAACAAATCCAAAGATATGTATTCAAGAGATAAAATGATGTATATATGAGATCCATAAAAGTAAAAAATAAAATTCATAGGAGGGAAGGAAGAGATGATTCTTGCATGCTGTTTCCAAGAACTAAGTAGAATTCTATAACTGGGTTTATCAGACTAGATTGTATCAAGTGACCAGCATAAACCCAAATAAGCAGACCTTCTCAAGCAAAGTGATTCCATTATTGGAAAACTGCTGTGCAATTGAACATCTCATTAAAGAGAAATTTGGTTTCAAAGCAGGAATATAATTACCAGAAGAAGGCAAAGAAATAATATAGCACTGAAGAGCTGGGCAGAGGAAGCTAGAGCAAGGTCAGGAGTAGGAGTCCTGCAATAATGAGTAGGAGAAATACTGCTGTTGAACTGTTTAGTTTTCCCCTGATAGAAACAGTCTTCCAAGAAGGGGATAGGACCAAGCTCCAAGGGAGGAAATTGTGGCTACAAAAGTACTTTTTAAACTACAAAGCACTGTATACATATGATTGATTCTCATTGTAGTGGCAGTGGTGATGGTTATGACAATTTAGACTTAACTGACAGAAACAGGTTTTTAGAATTTGAAGGTGTGAGAATGCAAAAATAATAGAGCTATTAATTAAAAGAGTCTTGTTAGAATAAGGAGCCAGCTTTCTAGGATGAGTGATAAAAAGACAACTTTCTGATGTGCTGAGTTTGAGGTGATTACCAGGTTAAAATATAAAGCAGGTGATAAAGTAATTGGATATTTGACACTGGATTCTGGAAAACAGGACTGAGTTGGAGACAGAGACACAAGTAGCATTTAACTAAAGAGATCATAAGCTCACAATGGGTGATTACTCAAAACTTACATAACAGAGTAGAAGATTCAACATTGGGGCAATAATCAGGTTTAAGATTTGAGGGGGAGAAGAAGAATAGACAGATATGTAAATGGGTTGAAACATTAAACAAATGTTAACAATCACCTTCCTTTTGTCATTAGTGTCTAAGCAGAGAATAAGACAAATATCACAAAGTAATGTCAAAGAAAAATATTGATTACCCTGATTTGAACAGTGAACATTGACTAGATGTATTTTTATATGAAATGTCAGACTTTAGTCCATAAATATATACAATTATTGTTAATAAAAATTATAAATTCAAAATGTATTTAAAAATAAAGAGAAAAAACTTCTTGCCTTACCAAAGTTTACATCTGAAGGAGAGAGTAGGGTAACAAAAAATGGAAAAGGATTTCAAAAAGAACAAAAAGTCAATAACATCAGATGCTGTGGAGTGGTCAGTGATAAGTACTGAAGAGAGCAAAAGAATTTTGCTAGCTTATTTTAAATCACACAGTAAGTGCAAAGAACATGCATTACTTTTATAATCAGAAAGAAACAAACTGTTTTCATTTGGGATATAGAATGTATTTTCAAGAAAAGTTTAGTTAAAATAATCAAATTTAATATCAAGGAGAACAAGTGGTATTTGTCCCTTTGGGATTGGCCTATTTCACTCAGCATAATGTTTTCCAAATTCCTAACAGGGATCACTTTTCAGTTAAAATTTAAACACCTAAGAATAATTGTGTGTCAATTACAGAGTTCAACCAATGGTACTAGAACAAAAAAAAAAATACCAAAATGGATAAAGTATTACAAATACCACATGTTCTCCTTGATAGGTGACAACTAACTGAGCACCAAAAAGGAAACCTTTTTCAGTGAAATGAACACTATGAGAAATGGTGACTTGATCAGCCCTCACCCTGACTGTTGATGAGCAACTTAATATGTTATCCCTCTTAGTATTTTTTTTGTTTGTTCTACTTAATACTTTTGGTTGAATACTGTAATCAATACACAATACTTCTTAAGTGCTGAAACTTAACTGAAAAGTGATCACTGTTAAATATAAGAGTGGGAATAAGAGAGGGAAGAGATGTGCAATTCAGGACATGCTCAAGCTGACTTATCTCAAACGGCAGAGTTAGAAACATACTAGGGGATTCCAATTCAATCCCATCAAGGTGGCATGTACCAATGCCATTTCACTAGTCCCAGTGATCAATTTCTGCTCACAATTGATCATAATGATAGGACTAAGAACCAAAGGGATCACATAAACAAGAATAGTGTCTGCAAATACTAGCTGATAGAATAAAAAAGGGAGAGAATGGTCCAACATGGGAAGTGAGATACACAGCAGACCCATAGAATGGCAGATGTCCTAAACAGCACTCTGGCCTCAGAATCAGCCCTTAAGGCATGTGGATCCGGCTGAAAAGCCCATGAGAGTATTTCAGGCATGGAAAGCAAAGACACTCTGGGGGAAAAAAAAAAAAAACCCTAAATGAAAGATCTCCGTGAGTGAGATCCCAATGGAAAGAACGGGTCATCAAAGAAGGAGAGGTACCTTTCTCTGAAGGGAGGAGACAACTTCCACTTTGACCATGGCCTTGTCTAAATATGATCAGAGTCAGTGAACTCAGGGGGCTTCCATAGCCTTGGCAGCTTATGACAAGAGCCTAGGGTGATTACTGAGGCCATAAACAAGAGTGTCAATTTGTTAAGTCAACAACAGGAGTCACTGTGCACTTACTCCTCATGTAGGATCTCTGTCCTTAGTGTGCTGTACATTGAGATTTAATGCTATAACTAGTACTCAAACAGTATTTTTCACTTTATGTTTCTGTGTGGGAGCAAACTGTTGAAATCTTTACTTAATGTATGCTAAATTGATCTGTATATAAAGAGAATTGAAAATGAATCTTGATGTGAATGGAAGGGGAGAGGGAGTGGGAAAGGGGAGGGTTGCGGGTGGGAGGGACGTTATGGGGGGGAAGCCATTGTAATCCATAAGCTGTACTTTGGAAATTTATATTCTTTAAATAAAAGTTTAAAAAAAATCAAATTTAATAATCACATGATTTAGAAGTAAGCTACCAGTAAAATCATAATTAGTTATAAGGAAATTCCTTGGCAAACTTCATCTTTGCACATCACTTTAATTCTTCAAATACTAATTAACCAGATTCATACACTGCTTGTTCCTTATAACCATTGAAACACTCTTATTTTTACAGGCCTTGTCCAAAAGTTCTTTATTTTGCTGGCCCTTTTAGCCAATACTCAACAAATATATTGAGAAATACATTTATCATGTTAGCAAAATTAATGATGATAGCAGTAAACTGGAAAATTTCCATTTTTATATGTGATCTTGTCATCATTAAGTGTATAAGCCTCAGTGTATTATAATACTTAGCTTAAGGAAAAAAATTGACAAAATGTTTACTGATATGTATTTCTGGATTGCAGATACTTTTCTTGCTCTTTGTATTTGTTATACTAATCAGATCATCTCTTTTATGAAATCATGAAATGATGACAAGTTTGATCGTTCTGTTTCAAATTCATGTTTTCAGTCTCCTTGAAGTTCAAGAATATTTTCCATTTTTAGTTGATCTTTAAAATTTTGTTTATATTATTTCAATGTCATATACAATATTTCATTTGCATTTCTATATTTTAATTCATTTATATAATTGAAATAATATACTTGTTATTTATGCTAATTGATAATCTTATTATAGTGTAAGAGATAAAAGGAATGCTTCAGTTGAAACACCAAGAATCAGTAGATAATTAGATAAATCTCTCCAAAGGGGATCCGCCTGTGGCTCCAGCACCCTGGGTTCTAGTCCCGGTTGGGGCACCGGATTCTGTCCTGGTTGCTCCTGTTCCAGTACAGCTCTCTGCTGTGGCCCAGGAGTGCAGTGGAGGATGGCCCAAGTGCTTGGGCCCTGCACCCGCGTGGGAGACCAGGTGGAAGCACCTGGCTCCTGGCTTCGGATCGGCGCAGCGCACCTGCTGTAGCGGCCATTTTGGGGGTGAGCCAACAGAAAGAAGACCTTTCTCCCTCTCTCTCTCTCTCTCACTGTCTAACTCTAAAAAAAAAAAAAAAACAAAAACAAAAACAAAAAAAAAAACTTAGTAATGTGACAAACTCCTCACCCATTAAAAGGTAACAAGTTAGAAACAGTAGCCACATTTTGGAGTAGATTTTTTCAAAGAGCTACAATATACAACTTGTATCTTCTTATTCCCTTAAAATGGGAGAGCAGTATGAACATCTGCCACTCCCTAAACCCAATTGAAGGGAGAAACATAAAGTCTGTCTGGCTACTATTAATGGCTAATTGTCACTTTGAATAATATGCACTCCCAGAATTTATCAGAGTAATGAGTGTGTGTGTGTGTGTGTGTGTTTCCTGTGAATCACATATGAGTTATATATGGGATCAAGAGAAAGGAATGATAATGAATGAATGTGCAATATAGGGTCATGTTAGGTCCTTTCTAAGAGGCTGCTAGAGATCAATGAGAAGATTTCAGCAGAGAATCTATCACTCTAATTGAATACTTAAGAAGTAAAGAGAAATAAGTAGAAAGGCAGAAGAGAGTGTAGGGGAGAGACTCTCCAGGAGAGAATGAGTAAACTCTCAATTTCTTGATAATACTAGAGATTGACATTAGTTTGCCAATAGTAGCAGTGAAGTAAGAACTTCCTGGTTTCATCCCCATTAGTTCTCATTCCCTATGTTTCAAATCTGGAAGAATTTGCAACTAGAGTTGGGAATATGATGGACTATTTGGAGTAAGGAAAAGAAAGTTCAAGATGTGTAGTGGATTATGGGTGGTGTAGCCCCCATTTACAATGGGTCTGAGGAAGAGAAGAGGGGGGAAAAGTCTTATGGCCATCCAATTTCAAAGTTTTTACTAATATATGAGACTGGAAATTCTAATTATTTATCAAAAGACTTGAGTTAACTTAGAGTGACCAGAAAAGTTTGGGAAACCTATGAGTTTTCATTCCAGAACCAAAAAGCAATTAACTCACTAAAACGAAAAGTGAAGGTGGAAGACAGAAAGAGTTATATTATGAAAAGAACCTCACAAGTAGTGATCATTCAATGTAACAGTTACAAGTCTTACAAATGAACATATTTTTATAACCATAAATGAGTTGGTAACCTTTATATTTTATGAACGCAGTAGCTGACTGATGATATTATAAGAATATTTTTAGAAATTTATTAATTTTACTTATTGATCAGATGTTTTCACAGAACAGCTCTTCCATGTGTCATGATAACCTGGTCAAAGGTCACTGTTACTAATTAGCCTTGAATGCAATACAAAATGAATGTTCAAAAATTGTACATTCCAGTTTTTGAGTGCTATACTTTTTTCAACCAATATGCAGTACTATATCTTATACATGAATATATGTATATATGTATTTATATATAAATCACAGCACAAGAAGGAAAAAGAAACCACATTTATTTGCATTTGCTTCAGCCTCTAGTTGGTAAGGATTCCCTTTTAAATGTTAGAAATATAAGATTTAGTGTTATTATCAAATATTTAAGCAACTTTTCAAAGTTGATTTTATAGTAAAATGAGTGAGAATTGGGTTCATATTCAAGTCCATGATTTACTACCTCTTCAAAAGAGGATGCTAATTTTGAATGAAACATAAATGTCTTCATAAATGATATTGATTAATTCCCATAAATGTCAAATGTACTTAAGAAAACCAACAGGAAATCATATACATTTATGATCCAGTTTATCTGAAATACAAACTTGGTAATGTCATTTTCCTAAAAATATATCATTTGAGTGATGGTTAGCTACTATTTGTTCAACCTGATCTCATCAGAATCAAATGAGATAGTTCTAATCAATCTGTTACATCTGTGGCTACATGTTCTAGGAAAAAATCATAATAGTCATAAAAAAGCAACATAAATTGTGGTTTTAGAGTTACTCTAAAAATCTATTAAATACTTACATTAGATTTACTTGCTACAGGCAGACATAGCAATTTTGTGCTGTCTCACAACCTATCCTGGCTAATTGGTCACTTACGAAAGGTCACATCTCACAGCAGCCACACCTCAACATTTGTATTGTTTCTCATGTCTGTGAAACATTTTATCTCACCCCTGTTTCCAGTGAATTATTTCACTTTATTCAGTATCGATAATCTGGGTATCTACAATACCACACATCCAGTCCCTCAAAACTCAATTGCAGTATACAATAAGCCTTTAATTTAATAAGTGTTTACCTTTATAAAGCATGAGGATTATTCACTACACACCCATAAAATACTAGTCAGAAAATGATTATGAGAAAAAAAAACACTCTCACAGTTATGAATAAAGAGGATTTGAAAGTGTGAGGTAGGATGTCAGGTATTCAAAAGACAGTGATAACAGCAGTGGTGCAGAGAATGATAATTTAAAGTAGGACTATAACAAAATGTATTTTATTTGGGTTCAAAGTAACACGTGGTTCCCTATTTCTGGCTTTTCAGTCTTTAAAATAGAAATGATTTTATCAGTATTAAGTTTTATAAGCATTAGGTTATATTCACAAAACTCATCTAATGCTCATCCTTTTAACATCTTAAAGAAGAATTCAGCTTGTGTATCAAATCAATAAGTGTTCAAAATATGTTATTCAATGCTTGTTTCTTATGCAGTGCTAACAAGAAGAGAATTTTCTAAGTTAGTATAAATATTTCTCCTACGTTCATAGGTATTTATTTTTATGACAGTCATTGAAATCATATTGTAGTATTTTGTTGTAATAGAAACCGTACTAAGAGTACGGTAGATAGAGATCAGTGACTGCTTTTATATTTGCTAAGACATATAATGGAAATAATGACAATATGGAAGAAATGTGCCTAGAAAATAACAGACATCCACTTATTAGCCTCTTCTGAAATTTGCAGACATATCAAAAGACAACAATCACACTGTAAGAAAATATTTGAATACAGAAAACCAATAAAGGACTTACATCCATAATATGTGAAAAACCTTTACTAACCAATGAAAAAATGTTTTTTTTAAAAAAAGCATGTAACTTTGATATGCATTTCATAGAGGAAGATATCTAAATAATCAAAAAACCACATGCAAAATTTTTCAGCCTCGTTGGTAATCAAGACATTAAAGTGATGAAACATCATTACACACCTTATTAGATGGCTAACATTAAAGGAATGAAATTATCAAATGTTAGGAATGTTGTAAAACAACTTAAGCTCTCATGATTTGCTAGTGGAAGCATAAATATATATCCTAACTTTTGAAAACTGTCATTATCTACTAATATTGAAAATATAAATACTGTATGGCTCAGCAATAGTTTCATTCCTATATATGAAAAACGCATATGGACATCAAAAGACATATTCAAGAATGTTCACAGTAACATTATTCATGATAGCTCCTAGCTACATATTATCCCCATGTCCATCACTAATGGAATTCATAACGAAGCACATCAGTAATTAAAATAAGTAAACTACAGCTAAATTCAAAAACATTGGCAAATGCACAAACAGAATATGGAAGAAGAAATGCCTCCTGAATAATTTTGACAACATATAAAACATTGGCATGAGAAGACAAGCCAGAGATTCTTTGAAGGAGAAGGGGGAATACTGACTGGGAGTAAACACAGAAGGAATGAGGGTGCTGAAGCAGCATTCACATAAAAGCTTTTGTTTGTTATTCAAGGAGTTGTGCATTTATGTGCCTGTGTTTTAAAACTAGGGAACAATGGTAGCTTATAATAAAAAAAATGAGACACATCTCAATATTCTTACATTATAACACAATTGGGAGTTAAAGGAGTAACAGTCAGCCAACAAAAAACATCTCATCGAAGAGGTCTGCAGCCGGCAATATGTGAAGCACTGGAAACATGTGCCTGTGAGACAAAGGTGCCCATGATACCAGAGATGATGCAAAAACTTTAAAGAGTACCCTGATACCAAGGTACAGAAAACCCAAGTGCTAACTCTGAAAAAATAGCAAGACAAGTAGGTGACCTACAAAATTGCAGTTCATTAAGAACAAGGGCATAAGCTATTAAAGAAACATCTTGGGGCAGGTGCTGTGGTGTAGCAGGTAGAGCTGCAGCCTGTGAGGCCAACCTCCCATATGGGCCTTGGTTCATGTCCTGGCTGCTCCACTTATGATCCAACTCCATGCTAACGGCCTGTGAAAAGCAGTGGAGGATGACCCAAGTGCTTGGGTATCTGCTACCCATATGGGAGACCCAGATGAAGCTCTTGGATCCTGGCTTTGGCTTGGCTCAGTGCTGGCCATTTTGGCCATCTGGAGAATGAACCAGTGGATAGAAGATCTCTCCCTCCTTCTCCCTCTGTAACTGATTTTCAAACAAATAAGTAAATCTTTAAGAAAAAAAAAAAGCAGCATCTAGATAGTTTTCTGAAAGGTGAGGGTAGACTGAGACTATTTTTTTCTTTTTTGTGAAAAAAGCAATAGAGACGAGATGTTTGCAGACCAGGGACATGATACAGTTGGTGTGGAAATCAGTGAACTCAGGACATAGGAATTTTATGAAGCACAACCTTTCTTACTAAAAAGAACCAGCAGTATGGTCACTTGAATTAACAACAATGGTTAAGGCAGAATAATGACTAAAATGGCTTAAATGTTGTGATGCAGAAATAATTGATGACTTTTAAAACATACCTTGTTTTGAAAGGTAATTTGCAGAAATAAATTTGTTCCTGTTTTGTCTAGCAGAGATATGGAATATTTAAGGAGGAATAATTAAAATTGAAAATATTTAATATATTTCTCATATTCAAGACATTTGATTTTAGAATTTTAAACAGTTGATACATATCTGTACATTTTACTTGGGATAAAAACTTCCAATTGTTTTGTCTTGTATTTAAATATTATCTATTTTGTATAGACATTAAAGATAATTTCTGGAAAAGAAAAGGACCAATCACTGAAATTTCTGGAGCCAAAATATGTAAGAGTTCTGTGTGGAATACTTCATTGCACTACTGCAGCATTTTTGTCTTCCCAGAGCAAATATTGGCAACTTTGACAAGATTAGGATAGAGGAGCATTGGTGGCTAATAATCCTGGAGACAGAAAACACTATGCAAAACTAGTGTTGTCCCTTCTGAGATGAGGGCTTCACTACCTCTTGACCACTCTTTCCTAGTGATCAAAATGGTGATGCAGGCTCACTGTTTTACATTCCTGATGCTGAAAATTTGGTTGACACAAAATGCAATATACATTGTCTTGAAAAGGTTGATGTTTTTGAAGAGTGATATTAAAGTTGGAGAATCAATTATGCTTTTGAGAAGTTAAATCTACTTACAGAAAAGTAACATAGACATAAATAAAATCAAGTTACATCAGTATGGATTAAGTTTTAGAGCAATTTAAAATTATGCTAAGATCTGAAAATATAATGGGTGAAATTTTTAAAAAATTCATAAGTCAAGGATTTTTATTCAAAAATGCACATAACATTTTAGAAGAAAATGCCTACTAAAATGTCAAATTAGCTCCTCTAGGGAGGATAATATGACTGAGGACAACATATTATACTCATGTGTGTCTTACAGCTTGCAAGAATTTTTTTATAGTCACCAGGTATTTCTCTTATAATTAAAACAAGAAAATGCAATTGCATATAACAGAGAAATATAATAGAAAAATTGACATTCTTTGTGAAATATAAATCCATTAAACAACTGTAATACTTCAAACAGAGTTCAAGATTGTCAAAAAATTATACAAAAGATTAGCTTTCACTATAAATCTTCATTGCATATTCAAATACTTGCATATTTTTGGTGTATTTTTTCTATATCTAATTTTACATGAAACAGAAAATTCTGATGAAAATATTAATACATTTTTTAAAAATAGCTCTTTGAAGTCACATTTTCTACATTTTTTAATTTCTGTTGAAGTATTTGTACAAGTTACTAATATTGGAAAATTTTTGTATAGTTCCAGAATTATACTAATTTACACAGTGTCTTTGTGTATCATATTTTAAACAAGCATTTAATACAGTCTCTTTTTTGTTTATTCTACTGCTTACAGGTCAGCTAATGATAATTGGTATTATCCTATCAGCTTTCCTTTTATATTGTTGGCTGGGAGGCTGAGGAAAAAAAATCAACATTAAAGTGTTCTGAATTTCCCTGATTCCCTCACATTTTCACCAATTTCAAGTTTATGCTTCAACTTGCATTTTTAAGAGCTCATTCCTGTTCTCAGTTGAAAGCATACTTTGAAATTATAGAGGGTCAATAAGGTTTGATGTTAAAAATAATTGCAAAATTTTAGAAGCCTTCTGATGATCACTTCTGTAAGTGAACTACTGAATGAGTATTTATTAAATGCAATAGCAAAAGTAGGTTTAACGCACTTGACGGTATTAAGAGCTTTGCCTAAAGTCAGAACATCACCACCACTTTTAACACTCAGCTGAAAGCTGGATCTGTCTTTGGACTCAGTCATTGCAATCTGTGACATAAGCATAATCTCTTTGGGCTATAATAAAGACCCACTCTTTAACGTGAATTCAGTGCTAGCATAGTCAGGCTCCTAATAACACTGAATTATATGATTGGGTCATATAACAAAATACGACTCTGCTGATGTCTTTGTGTGCAACAAAACTTTTGAAGAGTGACAAAATTGAAACATTTCCTCAAAAGTCTTTTTTGTAAATTGATGCTTTCTGCAGAGATTTGGACCCAAATTAATCCATGTCTTCACAGATCCAAACTTGAATCTACCACCTAAAATTTCCAGATCCCCAGCAGAGAAAACTGAGGCTTCTTTGAATTTCCTTCTATCCTATCTCTGACAGCTGAATTCTTAAAAATTTGTAGGAATTCCTTTGTAAAATTTTATTTATGATCCTTCCTAGTAAAATTAATATTTAAGTGGCCAGAAATTTTTCTTTGACGCTTTCAGCATAGAAATCCCATATATCCTCTCTATGTAGAATATCAAGAAACAAATCAAGTGGGGTGGTGTTTAAGACATAGTTGCAGTCTCAGAATGTGACTACTTGATTATCAAGACAACTGAACTGTCCATGGAACACAGATAAAGACAGATTAGTTCTTAAGGAAAAATATTTTAAGTAAAATCTAGGAAGTTCTACTACTTAGAGATCACTAGGGTGGCAGACATTTGTCCCTGAAAAAAAAAAAACACAGATCTTAGTTCTAAATGTCAATAAAGATACTCAGATGGTGAGGGAGGAAAGGAAGTAGTTGGCATCCAAAAATAGTGGCTGACACATTAGAGAGAGAATCTGGGCCACCTGACCTGTTTCCAAGTCTCAGCAAATGAAGAGGCAGAAGCTTCTTCGGATCAATGGCTCTTGATCCTACTTGGATGTTAAATCACCTGAGGTACATTTTAGGAAAACACCCAGGATTAACTAAAGAAGTCTTTGAGGGTGGGACCCAGAACCAGTAATTTTTAAGAGCTCCTCAAAGTATTTTAATATGCAACATGGTTTGACAAAGTTTCCAATGACTACTTGTCAAATTTTAACAAGTATACAAGTTACCTAAGAATACTGTTAGTATACAGACTCTGATTCAAGATTCTGCATTTTCACCACGCTCAAATGTGATGCCAATATTTCTGGTTCATGGGCCACACTTTGAGTAGCTAAGTTTCTTGACCTTAGCTGCACAGTAGAATCAACTGAGGGTACTTTTGTAAAAACACCCATGCATAGAGCTTGAGTATCACTGTTTTTAGAACTCTTGAGCACAGTCAATATTGATAACCACTATCATAGAAAAACTGACATAATGCATCCAGCTATGGGGAAAAAAAGAAGACAGAGCAGAGGGAAGAAGCAAATGGTGATATATATATATATATATATATCTTATTTTAATTTGTTTATTAATACTTCTGAGATTATATGAATATATTTTTCAAATGTTAGATGATGAAACTACCATTAAATCTTAATCCATTCCTGGAATCTAAGAGGGAGTTTTGACTAACTATAAGCAGATGGAGCTTGAAAGAAATAAGTCTACCCAGTTGTCTCTTCATTACACTCCCAACCCTACCTCAAAAAATGTAAAACACCAGAAGTTGTGGGAGCCATTTGGCCCATCCTCTAATGTTGGCTCACTGACTCAGTGACAACCACTCTTCTAACATATGAGTACAGGACATCCAGACAACTTTTCTTTTCACTTTCCCTACCAGCAAACATCTACTCCTGGTAGAAGCAGGAGGGTACTTCAAAAGGTTTGTGGAAAATGGAATTTAAAAATGAGTTTATTTTGTGGTAAAACAACTTTGAAATCCATGCATTCAAATGATCCTCAAACATGTTCACAGAAACTTTTTTCATAATATGGATTTCATGGATTGAAAATATTTTTACACAAAATAAACATCTTTTAATTCCATTTTCCACTAACATTTTTAAGTATCTTTGTATGCAGCATTTAGAGAAGTTTAATGCCTGTAACTAAACAAAGGAGCATACCAGTAGCAGCTTCTCAAAGCAATCTTTGCACATAGCTGGAATGATATAACATGAATACACTTATGTCTAGTTTAAAAAGAAAAAAATAGGATTTTATAAATATACTACAATAGGATGACCATAGCTCTGTAAATTACCTACTTCAGCACAAAAAGAAAATGCCAATAAAAACCTAGGGATCCTCAATAGGATCTAAAAACTTTGACTATCCATCAGAAAAGCAAAAAGATATTAGTAAAGGACAGAAATAAATGTAAGAAAATAGGAGATAAGAAAGAAATTCAAGAAAATGCAAAAATCAACATTAACAGATAGTTAAATGATAATATGAGAGACTGCCTTTCAAACCACAGAAGAACATCAGAAATCCAATATGCAGATAACTCATATGATTAATATTCATGAAGAGGACAACAAAGCAAATGGAACAGAACTGCCTATAACAGGACAATACTCCCCAAGTAAAAAAAAAATATATGAGTTTGTGTAGACTGAGAATGTTTTTTAACACACCTTCCATTAGCCTTATCCTATGAACTTTTTTCTTAATTATGGGACAGAGAAAATTATCCAAACATATTCAGGCTTAAAAGACATAGCCTAGGGGCCAGCGCCATGGCTCATTTGGTTAATCCTCTGCCTGTGGTGCCAGCATCCCATGTGGGCACCAGGTTCTAGCCCCAGTTACTCCTCTTCCAGTCCAGTTCTCTGCTGTGGCCTGGGAGGGCAGTAGAGGATGGCCCAACTGCTTGGGCCCCGGCACCCACATGGGAGACCAGGAAGAAGCACCTGGCTCCTGGCTTCGGATCGGCACAGTGCCAGCCGAAGCAACCATTTGGGGAGTGAACCAATGAAAGGAAGACCTTTCTCTCTGTCTTTCTCACTGTCTATAACTCTATCTGTCAAATTAAAAAGAAAAAAAGACATAGCCTAAAAAAATGAAAAAAAAAATCAAAGACCATACACCTCTTTGCAACACTTAGTGAAGATACACAATAAACCAATATTTTAGCATATTTAATGTAAAATTCTTATACCAAATTTTACATGCAATTAACTTATTTCATCTCTGAACTGCCAAAAGAGGAATGTAGTTTTGAGGGTGGTTGAGTATCTGTTTAAAAAAGATTATCATATTTAAAAGCGATGAGGAAAATCCAACTGACAAGGTCAATTCAACCATAAATTGTGTAAGTCTTCTTAAATGGTAAGAGCAAATAAATAAACATAATGGGGAAAAACTCTCTTTTCTGTAAATATAATAAGGGATATAGTGGCAGATGGGGGCATACAGGTCAATATGTTTAATAAGATGGAAATTTTTTCTAATAATGTATTTCCCTCTAAACTAGAAAGCAAGGTAATATACTGAATAATGATGATGGAGAACTGTGAAGAAGGTTGAAAAATAAGTATTTCAAAAACCAAAATAAATGCAAGAAAATTGGGAGGAAGTGTTGAAGGTTTGCTTGAGACATGAACTTATAATGGTTACAATTAAACCTGTTAAATCACTATTTTTAACCCAATATGTTGGTTTAGGGAAGCCAGGAAAAGTAGGTATATGGGAGAACCTTAACATTAAGTATGGTTTTAAAAGAGCAGGCAAAGGTATACATAAAACTAAAACAGGGCATTTAAGGCATTTAGCATACTAGCAAAAGTATTACTAAAGTTACAGGCTATTAAATCTGAATAAGATAAGGGGAAAATGACATAACTAGGGACAACAAGATTAGAGAGGTTAAGCAGTTGGACAAACAGGCAAGAAGGAGAGAAGCTATAGTGAGAGAGCAAGGTGACTGAATTAGTGCCTTCAAAGATGGAGGAGCCATGGGTGAGGAAGTGAGCTAAGTGCAGTGACAGAGAAGGTCACTGGTAATGAGAAGTTTAAGGCATTGAAAGCCAGGTTCCAGGCTATGTCATATACATGGACTCTCATGGCATTCAGGAATGGGCAATAACTACAATAATCCACTTTTGGTATTCAATATATACTTTAGAAATAAGAACATTCAAAATAGTAGAATGTACTAAGATTGAAATTCAGGCAGCACTGGCATTAGTGTAAATGGGAACTTTAAAAAGGCATTTTCCACTGGAATTTTAAATATCTTAGACCAATAACTATAACTTGTATAAATTATCCAGAGTTTAAAAACTAAGCTTTACTCCATCACTTTGCTTCCTGTATCATAAATCTAAATTCATTTTCACCTTGACAAAGCAGATACACAAGAGAAAAACAAAGAACAAACTTTCTCTCTCCTACTTCTCCCCAGTCTGCCCAATGTGCTTTATATAAGTATAAACTATTTTATGAAACATTACTGCAAATTATGGATTGTAAAAACAAGTATATTACAGTAATAAATTAATAAAAAAAAAAAAACAAGAAGAAAGATCCTTACCGAATGAAGGTGACTCCCTTCCATCCTCTAATCCTGAGTCTTTTTCTCTGTCTCTCTTTCTGTGTTTATGACCACGATGCCTGTGACGTCGATGGCTTTTTCTTCCTCCCAGGGGCACATGAACTCCAATAAATAGTGTTCGATGACCTTCATTAGGAAATAAATGCACAAATCAGAGTCTAAACTATTCCAAGGCACAGAGGATGATGATTTGCATGAAAATGGAAACTCAAAGTCAATCCACCAAATCATCTTCAAGTGTTTATGATAGGTAAAGCTTGGAGTGTTGAACTGCACTTTTGGCATACCTAATGAAGACTATCACAATTTGGGTTTATAACACTAAATGCACATGATATTATAAACACTTACAATGCAGTTATTTGGTTATATATTTGGTAATCATTTATTTATTGTCTTAATAATCTTTGTCTATTCCCCATACTTTAATCATATGCTTCTTGTTAAAAAAAAAAAAAAAGTTCTGTCCTCAACTGTGTTACCATACCAGTTCACTTGCCTTCACATTTAGTGTATGTGAAAAACTATTTCTAACAAAAAAGATTTCACCAAGGTCCCTAATAATGCCAAATCCCAGGGAGCTTTTTCAATTGCACTGTTTCTGGCTGTAGACATTGACACCACTTTTATACCACATTATTTTCTCTTGGCCCTCTTCCTCTTTTTTTTTTTTTTTCATATTTTTCCTTTGCCGATTTTTCTTCTGTTTACCCATTCAATGCTGGAGACCCGCAGGGACTCTCTTCTCAGCTTCATGATTTCAACTACCACAGTTGCTGCTGCTGCTATTACTACTACTACTTCCACTACTACTACTACTGCTACTACTACTACTACTTACATATCTTACAGGTTCTGATAGCTATGTTTTGTTGCCAGAAACTATCTTGGACTGCTAATCTACATCTCTGTCCACCTACTAGACATACTCAGCTGGACATCCTTCCCCTCTGGGCATCCCTCTGGGGAAGGCATGTCAAACTCAGTAAGTCCATGAAACTAATCCTTTGCCTCTAAGTATCAGCTATATATCGTCTATGTCAGCAAATGCACCATCTACCCAGTCATCTCAAATTCTATTCAATTTACAATGGCTCCCAACTCCTTAGCATCTCTTAAAACTATTCACTCTTCAATATCACTACTGATATTATAGTTTGGACCTTATTGTCTGCTACCAGACTATGGTAAGTCTCCTTAATGTTTTCATTCCCCTAGTCCCAATCTTACTACATTTGAAACTTATTCTGAATTATGATGTCTTTTTTGAAAAAAAAAAAATAAACGAATCTTCCCGTATTATTTCTTTGCTTTGAATTCATTTATTGCTCTCTGTTGTCTACAGGATATAACTTTAATATTCTATTTTAATATACATTTTAAGTAAATTGTCTGAATATTTAAATGCTCCAAACAATATCTGAACTCTGCCTATTTCAATTTTTGTGATAAGGCCTTGTACAACAGGCAGGACAATTTACTCAGGTTCACATGCTAAAAGCCAGTGTATGTTCCCTCACCCCTGAACAGCCAGGTGTTCTCACATCTCTCTACTTTTACTTAATGCTGTCCTCACACAGGGTTTAAGAACAGCAATGACTGACAGTAAAATGGTGTCAAAGGCAAGAGTTGACCTGGAAATGGCTAACCAAAGAATCCAGCATGCAGAGGGAGAAACCTAAAAAAAAAAACAGGTGACAGAAATTATTTTAGGAAATTGAGAGCATCCTGTAGACTACTGTAATGATGGGTACCCGTCTTTATACATTTTCCAAAGCTCATGAAATTACCTCACACAAGGTGAAACAGTGTAAAAAATGGACTTCATATGGAGAATGTGCTCAGGACAAATGTTAATAATAGAGGGAACTGTATAACAGAGGGAAGATTCGGGAACTCTGTACTGTCTGTGTAGTTTCTCTATAAATATAAAACTTTTAAAAACAATTCTAATATTTTTTAAAGATTTTTATGTATTTATTTGACAGGTAGAATTACAGACAATGAGAGAGATAGACAGAGAGAAAGGTCTTCCTTTCCGTTGGCTCACCCCCCAAGTGGCCGCCATGGCCAGTACTACGCCAATCTGAAGCCAGGAGCCAGGTGCTTCTTCCTGGTCTCCCATGCAGGTGCAGGGGCCCAAGCACCTGGGCCATCCTCCACTGCCTTCCCAGGCCACAGCAGAGAGCTTGACTGGAAGAGGAGCAACCGGGAATAGAACCCGGTGCCCATATGGGATGCTGGCGCAACAGGCGGATGATTAACCTAGTGCGCCATCGCTCTGGCCCCATTTCTTTCTTTTTTTTTTTTTTTTTTTTTTTTTTTTTTTTGACAGGCAGAGTGGACAGTGAGAGAGAGAGACAGAGAGAAAGGTCTTCCTTTGCCGCTGGTTCACCCTCCAATGGCCGCCGCTGCAGCCGGCGCACCGCGCTGATCCTGGCAGGAGCCAGGAGCCAGGTGCTTTTCCTGGTCTCCCATGGGGTGCAGGGCCCAAGCACCTGGGCCATCCTCCACTGCACTCCCTGGCCATAGCAGAGAGCTGGCCTGGAAGAGGGGCAACCGGGACAGAATCCGGCGCCCCAACCGGGACTAGAACCCGGTGTGCCGGCGCCGCAAGGTGGAGGATTAGCCTATTGAGCCACGGCGCCGGCTCCCATTTCTTTCTAATTTTAAAAAGTCAAGATTCACAGATACTTGTAGCATTGAGTAGCCATACAGGAATGTCATGAGGAAGCAAAAGTATAAACAAATAAAGGATATTTGTGTCAGTAAGTAGATTACATATGAAAGAGTATTGTATTGGTAAAAATAAAAAAAGTCCTAAGAAAATATTAACATCCTAGGTTTTTAAATAGTCTTACTTTCTCAAATGCCAAATACTGCAAACTGTCATAATGGCTTGAATTTGGTCTCCCCGAAATTCATATGTTGAAGACCTGACCCTGAATGTGACTGTAACTTGGAGGCAAAGCTTTCATGGGGGTTATTAAGCTTAAATGAAATCATAAGGGGTGCAGGTCTAATTAGTGTTCTCACAAGAAGAGATGCCAGTTTCCTTGTGTATTCTCTCCCTCTCCCCCCCCCCCCCCGCCTCCTCCCTCTCTCCCTCCCTAGGGCACAGAAAGGTAACACAAGGATGTACTGTAGCCACCACCCATGAACCTTCACAACAGGCCTCAGAATGAAACCTACCTGCCAGCATCTCAGTCTTGGACTTCTCAACCTCCAGAACTGTGAGAAAATAAATTCCTACAGTTCAAATTACCCAGACTGATCATTTTGTTACAGCAGCCCTAGCTGAACAATTCAGCGAGGGAGGCCTAAACCAAACTCCAAATAGTAATGTTAAGTTTCAGAAAATGGGTAAGCGAAATGGTGAGATTTCTAAAATACTAAGTGCATGGCATTTCAGCTGGAAACTACAGAATCAAATCTAATAAAATGTATATTTTAATAAGGGATATTGGTTTATTCTAACCTTAAATATAATTATAGGTTAATCTCCTGGAAACAGCAAGCTAAATGATAAGTTCTATATCCAAGTTTCTGTCCTGTGTGTATCTATTACAGGCAAGTGAACAACATTGATTGATTCAATTAATGGATTATAGATAAATAAAATGCACAAAAAGCCCTTTGGCTCAATTTTGGACACGGGAAACAAATGGAAATGATTTTATATGCTTATGTGTGTGGTCTCATTTATTATTTTATTTATTATAATGTTATGCTGTATGGGAAAGTATAGAGTAATAATTAAAAGCATGCTCTCTGAGATTGATTCAAATATTTAAATATCAAAGCTTGCTACAGCCATTACACAATCTTGGGAAAAATCACTTTCCCTTTCTGAGCAAATTACTTGTGTACAAAAAATAGCACCTATCTCATTCAGAAAGTGCTTTTTCCTAATGTTTGAAACAAAAGGATCAAACAGGTAAGTCATATTTCAAGTCTCACAATTAACAAACAAATCTAGTCAACCCCCTTTAGTGTGTGAGCCAGATCAACAGAGCACAGGGAGTTAGAGGAAGTAACCAGGTGCTGCCTCTCAGCTGTCGCGGAAGGAAGTGCTGAAAGTGTAGGTCGCACTTGGAGCGAATGCTGTCTTCTTGAACCTGGGAGATTGCCTTGCCTCCTATAATTCCTCTCTGTTGAAGCTTTCATATCCCAGGTGGGGATGCTACCTGTCAAAACGAGCACTGCCTCTATGACGGCAAACTGCTTTTTCCCAACTGTTGCTAAAGTAAGGAATGCAGTGAGGAAAACAGTAGCCAGGTGATTTTAAAACAGTAAAAGACAGAAAATAGCAAGAAAGATGATGTCCAAGAAAAGATTGAGAGGTAATGAGGATATGGGAGCACAAAACATGACTTAAAAAGAATAGTGAACTTCTAAACAGGAAAAATGTGAATGAGAAAGAAACAAGCATAGAAGTTTTATGGGAATAATAAAATGACCACAGGAAATATAACAATGATTACAAGTGGCACCCTTGTCTGTTTCATTGCATAGAGGAAAAGTTTCATAACTTTTACAACACTGAATAAAAGTATATGTGAAATTACAAGCTGGTAAGAATTATCTTTATTCTCCCATTTCTCTTCAATGACTGAAACCCTTTCCATGAACTAAAATTCAGTTTTCCAAGTGTTCCATTTACTTTTTTTGTTCAGAGGAAATGTGTCTTTCTCTGGAGGACACTGTGTCCATTTACTTCTCAGAGATGGATGCTTCTCTGCCGCAGTTCTCATGTGGGCTGCCCCTGGCCAGGCAGAGAATCGGAAGGCAGTGTTTGCTGGCTTCACATGGCACTTTCAGATCCTATCTCTACTTTTCCTGAAATCCCTCAGATTTTATTAGCCACTAGATATTTTGCTTCATGGTTGCTGATATCTGCTAAGGTTCAAGTAGTTCTCATTCACTTTCAAACATTTGATCTCTGATCATATTTTTTACAACACTAATTTTGCCTTAATTTGTGAAATTTCAAAATAGATATACATGATTCTTGCAACAATCTTTCCTTTCAGTTTCTTAAACTCCTGTCTTGCAATGATTCTGTCATTAAAGGTTTTTCTTTGAAAAATAACTGCAATTTTTCCATCATCTCAATGGAATGCATTCCACATGGCTCCTGCCTTGCGATATCCTAACCTCTAGTATCTTTAGTTTCATTAAAACCTCAAAGGAAGATCCAGAAACTTAATAGTGGAGACCCAGCTTAAGAAAAATAATACAAAATTATGAACATAAAATTAAATATTTATTTAGACTGAAAAAATAAATTATAACAAACTACATTATTTATTTGAAAATATATAATTAATTTTTAGGTTTTTGTTTTTTTTAGGATTTATTTAGTTAATTGAAAGGCAAGCCCCAGTGGGTTAAGCTACTGTCTGGAGTGCTGGCATCTTATATGGGTGCTGTTATCTCATATGGGTGCCATTTCAAGTCTTGGCTGTTCTACTTCCAATCCAGCTCCCCGCTAATGTACCTGGGAAAGCAGTGTAAGAAGATCCAAGTGCGTGGGCCCCTGAACCCACATGGGAGACCTGGAAGAAGCTCTTGGCTTCTACCTGGACCAGCCCTGGTTGTTGTAGCCATTTGGGGAGTGAGCCAGTGGATGGAAGATTCTCTGTCTCACTCCCTCTCTCCCTTCTTCCTTCTCTCTCTCTCTCTCTCTCTCTCTACCTTTCATATAAATAAAAATCTTAAAAGGCTACAAGAGCCAGAACCCTATTCAGGTTTTCCATGTGTGTGGCATGAACCCAAGCACTTGGGCCATCTTCTGCTGCTTTCCAAGGAATATTAGCAGGGAGCTGAATTGAAAATAGAGCAACTGGAACTTGAACCACCACTCATATGTGATATCAGCATTGCAGGTGGCAGCTTAACCCACTGGGCCACAAAGCCAGTCTCCAAACTATGTATTTTAGAAAACTGACAAAACACCATAAGACCCAAGAAAAAATAATATTTTCATAAGATAGTTAAACTACTCTATAATAAATTTTGAAGCTTAAGTTTTAGGTACCCTCACTTGGATGAGCCTTTTTCTTTTATTTATTTATTTATTTTTTTATTTTTTTGACAGGCAGAGTGGACAGTGAGAGAGAGAGACAGAGAGAAAGGTCTTCCTTTGCCGTTGGTTCACCCTCCAATGGCCGCCATGGCTGGCGCGCTGCGGCTGGCGCACCATGCTGATCCAATGGCAGGAGCCAGGTACTTCTCCTGGTCTCCCATGGGGTGCAGGGCCCAAGCACTTGGGCCATCCTCCACTGCACTCCCTGGCCACAGCAGAGAGCTGGCCTGGAAGAGGGGCAACCAGGACAGAAGCCGCGCCCCGACCAGGACTAGAACCCTGTGTGCCGGCACCGCAAGGCAGAGGATTAGCCTAGTGAGCTGCGGCGCCGGCCCAGGATGAGCCTTTTTCTAAGGCCCTGTAGAGGTTTGCACTGTATTCTCATCATCATGCTTTATAGGAAAATTTGTAAATGGAAGTTACATTAAACATAACTGCATAAAACCATTGTCTCTTTCCATTTTTTCCCTGTCTCAATTCCCCTTATGACAGGAACACGCAAGTGTCTGTGAACCATATGGGGAACTAAGAGGGAAAAAGAGTTAAAGATACATTCAGGTTAGGTTTAGGAAATCATATTTATCTGATTTTCAGTCACTCCTAAATGTGAAAAAATGCCTATTATTTATCTTGAAGTAGAAATGGTTTCCAAACCCTTGCATCCACTGTGTGAAACTCATGACAAAAGTACAGGACAGGAAATATCACAAAATAAAGACTCATCACAATCTGCCTAGCATTGGAAATACATAGGTAGTAGAGAAGCAGCAGGGTTTGAATTTTACAGAAATAAAAGTTAGTTTCTAGAAAATTATTCTAAATCTTGCAGATAATATATGCAATATTTATAGCAATTATCTTAAATTTGAATACAACCCTGAAAATTTTTTTACGAATTTTTACTAAGTTTTAAAGATGAAATAAACATTTATGGACTTTCATCAACAGAAATACATTTTAAAGGTGGATGTTTGACTTAGCAGTTAAGATGCTGGTTGGGATACCCACATCTCATATATATCAGAACGCCTGGGTTTGAGTCCCAGCTCCACCCTTGAGTCCAGCTTCTTGCTAATGCCTAGGGAAGGAGCAGGTGATGGCTGAAGTAGGGGTCCCTACCACCTATGTGGGAGACCTGGATTAAGTTCCAGCTCCCAGCTGTGGCCTGGCACAATGTTGTCCACTGTGGGCATTTGGGGAATGAACTAGCAGGAACTATAGAGAAAATAGCTTCAAGTCATTGCATGATTCTGAAGTTCTAAGGCAAGAAAACTGCAATATGGGTTAAAGGTTGACTGAAAAGAAAGAGACCTTCAGAGGGAGACATTTATTTCCTGGAGCCATGTGTTTACATTTAAAAGGAGAAAGAAATCCCAGAGCTACTGGTTTACAATTCAAAGCATTTAACCTGGAGAACTTTCCTTTCTCTTCTCTAAGGTTTGTTTTTGTAAGGGAGATAAAGTTTGTTTTCACCACCACCACCACCACAACCCAGGACCTGCTCCTTCTCCTCTTGCCTCCCTCACCTCCCACACTTGCCAGGAGATGGTAAGATAGCTATAGAAACTCTCAGATTCATAATTTTAAGAATTCCCTCCTATACACAAAGGTGTATGCATTATTTCCTGAAGGAAAAGCAATGTGGTTTTGAGCAGTTTCAGAATTATATTAAGCATTTTAGTGATATAACAAGTACCAGTACTGAAACCAATTTTTGATGCAACTGAGGTCATAGTAGACAGAATGTTTACAAAGTGCAATTCAAGAGATGCAGTTAGGCATGGGAAGCGAGATACTCAGCAGACCCATAGAATGGCAGATGTCCTAAACAGCACTCTGGCCTCAGAATCAGCCCTAAAGGCATTCGGATCAGGCTGAAAAGCCCATGAGAGTATTTCAGGCATGGAAAGCCAAGACACTCTGGCAAAAAAAAAAAAAAACCACCTAAATGAAAGATCTCTGTGAGTGAGATCCCAGTGGTCTGAAGGGAGGAGAGAACCTCCACTTTGACTATGACCTTGTCTAAACAAGATAAGAGTCTGTGAACTCAAAAGGCTTCCATAGCCTTGGAAACTCATGACTGGAGCATAGGGAGATTACTGATGCCATAAACAGGAGTGTCAATTTGTAAAGCCAACAACAGGAGTTACTGTGCACTTACTCCTCATGTAGGATCTCTGTCCTTAATGTGCTGTACATTGAGATTTAATGCTATAACGAGTACTCAAACAGTATATTTCACTTTGTGTTTCTATGGGGGTACAAACTGTTGAAATCTTTACTTAATGTATACTAAACTGATCTTCTGTGAAAAAAAAAAAAAGAAAGTATCAATTCCCAACTTGACTCTCACTGGGATTAAACATGACAATAGGTCTGATCTGATTTCATCATCATTTAAAAAATCATCTATTATTTTTCACTTTATGTTTCTGTGTGGGTGCAAACTGTTGAAATCTTTACTTTATGTATGCTAAACTGATCTTCTGTATATAAAGAGAATCGAAAATGAATCTTGATGTGAATGGAAGGGGAGAGGGAGTGGGAAAGGGGAGTGTTGCGGGTTGGAGGGACATTATGGGGGGGAAGCCATTGTAATCCATAAGCAGTACTTTGGAAATTTATATTCATTAAATAAAAGTTAAAAAAAAAAGAGATGCAGTTGGGGACCATGGTTAATAATAATGCTTATGTATTACTCTCCTTTATTTAGCTGGCAGGAAGGGGGTAAAGCATCTAATGTTAAAGAGAACTGTGTGGGTTTTTTTCCCATGAACTGAATGTAACACAACTGGTGCATAATTATGGAGCTGCAACAGCCATTTAGACATGTCAATCATGGGAAAAGGTCAAGTACATCAAGCTGAATAAGCATGTGATCTTTAATTCCATGGAGACTCTAACAGAGTCAGAAAAAAAAAAAAGCCATCAGTTATCACAATTATATCAAAGAATCCTTAAGACCAAAAGAAATTCCAAGAGAAAGCAAGAGGTAGAAAGAAAAAAAGAGATTAAAAGGGTGTGTCTGTATAGCATTGAGGTATTATTAGGACAAACTGCATTTGTTCCTTGTGTTGTTTTGTGAAAATAAAAAGTGTTAAACCAGTGCTGGTCACAATTACCTCACCCTGGGGTTTATAATAGCTACAAACCTAAAGGTCTCATGACTGTGACTATCTTAGAAAGTAGAAATTTCAGATGTCCTACAGCTGATCAAAGGTGCTGTAGTCTGGGAATTACTATTTTAGAAGGTACTGTGGCATATTCTCAAATACAAAATTTCTTGGGGTCAGCGCAGTGGCTCAGCAGGTTAAAGCCCTGGCCTGAAGCACCAGCATTACATTATTGGTGCCAGTCTGAGTCCCGGCTGCTCCACTTCCTATCCAACTCCTTGCTAATGCACCTGAGAAAACAGCAGAGGATGGCCAAAGTCCTTGGGCCCCTGCACCCTTATGTGAGACCTGGAAGAAGCTCTTGGCTTCTGGTTTGGGTCTGGACAAGCCCTGGTTGTTGCAGCCATTTGGGGAGTGAACCAGTGGGGGGAAGACCTCTCTCTCTCTCTCTCTCTCTCTCTGTGTCTCTGTCTCTCCCCCACCCCCAGCATGTCTCCATTCTCTCTGTAACTCTGCCTTTCAAATAAATAAAATAATTTTTTTTAAATAAAATTTCTTGCAAGTTTACAACATTGTCTTGGGCAAAATATAGCAATAAAATTAGCTTTGTATTTCAGGATAACAATATTATTTTTAATTTTGGAACAGAGTAAGTACTCAACATTTCTTGAATAAGTGAAAAAATTCTAATAATATGTATTTTCTAAGAAAAATAGACATGAAATTTTACAGTTTTAGTAGCTTGTAAAACAGTTTAACACTGGATGTGTACAGTGCTCAGAGACCTTGGAGTTCGAGTCAGCCAACTGGATAATAAAAGGACACAATCTCTGCACCTAAAAAAAGAGAACCACCCAGGTGTTGTAGAATAAAATTCAGCTACATAAAACAGCAGCAAATAACACAAGTAAGTAGACAAGTAAAAAGCATCAAACAATACCAATCTGTAATAAAGCAAATATTCTTGTGTGGTATTTGCCATTAAATGATGTAGGAATTCATAACAAAGTAAACTCAAAGATAACCTGGACAATTTGGGAAAATGTCATGGAGAAGGTGAGACTTGAGTTGGCCTTAAATAAATGGGTTTGGGTCAGAAAGGAATTTACGTAAGTGAAACCAAAAGAGCATTTTGGGGGATATATTGGTCTATTTTCTAATTCTATAACAAAATGCTTGAGGTTGGGTAATGTATAATATAAGAGGCTTATTTAGCCCAGTTTTAGAGGCTAAAGTGAATGGAGAGAGCATTGGCCTGGCTCTGGTGAGGATCTTATGGTGGATGGCATCACATGGCAGAAGCATGTGCAAGCAGAAGAGATCACTTGAGACAGCAAGTCAGAAAGGGATGAGGGGACCACCCTTCTCTTAGAACAACCCACCCTCACCTACAAGACCAGCAATAAATCCTGCTGAAGACAGAGCCTTCAACGAAGTAACTGCCTTTTGCTGAGTCCACATTTTAAGAGTTCCACAACCACACTGGGGACCATGTTTCCAGCACATGAATCCTTTGGGGAAAACTCACATTCAAACCATACCAGGGGGATAATATGCAGCTCATGTTAGAGTGGAGGACCAAAGCAAAAGGAGGTAGGTCATATATTTTACAATCACAAAACTTGCAAGTTTATTATTACTTTAAAACATCTTTGTTTTATTGTTCCATTTTGCAAGGAAGAGGGTTAAAATGGACCAACATATGTTCTGGCATACTTTTAAAAATGAAGGCAAAAGGGGTCAGCATTGTGGGGCAATAGGTTATTCCTTTGCCTGTGGTGCTGGCATCCATGTAGGCGCTGGTTCAAGTCCCAGCTGCCCCTCTTCTAATCCAGCGCTCTGCTATGGCCTGGGAAAGCAGTAGAAGATGGCCCAAGTGCTTGGGCCCCTGCACCTGCATGGGAGACCCAGAAGAAGCTCCTGGCTCCTGGCTTCAGATCAGCACAGCTTTGGCCATTGCAGTCATCTGCAGAGTGAACCAACAAAAGGAAGACCTTTCTCTCTGCCTCTCCCTCTCACTGTCTGTAACTCTACCTCTCAACAAAAGTAAATAAAAAATCTTTGAAAAAAAAATGGAGGCAAAAGAGAAGGAAGGGTGTGAGAGTTTGGCAGAGTGAATAGGATGCTACTTGGAACAACACATCCTATATCAGAGTGTCTGAGTTCAAGCCTGGCTCCACATCAAATTTTAACTCCCTGCTATTGTACAATCTGGGTGACAGTAATGACAGCTTGAGTATTTGGGTCTCTGCCACCATTTGAGACACCTGGGTTTAGTTCCCAGCTCCCAGCTTTGGCATGGCCAAGAGCTGGCTGTTGAGGACATTTGGAGAGTGAACCAACTGATGGAAGACCTCTCTGTGTCTCAGCCTCTTTGTCTACCTTTCAAATAAACAAAGATAATTTTAAAGATAAGAGACAAAAGATAGTACCCCACTCCCTGCTCAATCACATCATAATTACATTATGATTTCTGAACAGGTGTAACCTTTTACTTCATGGAAATACCTTAGAAAATGTAAAAAACAAAGTTGTCCAAATTTATTCTTGTTTGTATAAATCCAAAAGATCTGTGTACATGCAGAAAATCACCCATTCTGGGAATTACAGTAAGGACAGAACCCTTTGCTTGGAAAAATTGAGGAGTTATTGAGAAGAAAAATAGAAGATTCCAATGAGAAAATCTGATAGAATTTACCTGTGAAACCAAAAGGATCAAAGGATTAAAACATCTGAAAGCAAAAATAAAAAATAATTTGCATTTCTATACATTAGCAAATAAGAAATAAGCATGGTAGGTATTTCATAAATGACCACATTTTAGTAGGTTTTATGTGGCATTGTGGGGCTGGTACTCTGGCACACAGGGCTAATCCACTACCTACTTTGCCAGCATCCAATATAGCTGCCAGTTCAAATCCCAACTGCTTCACTTCTGACCCAGCTCCCTGAAAAGCAGCAGAAGGTGATCCAACTGCTTGGGCCCCTACCACTCACATGGGAGACCTGAATGAAACTCCTGGTTCCTGGCTTCAGCTTGGCCCAGCTTTCATGGTAGTGATAATTTCACAGGTGTATATTTATCCCAAACTCATTGAGTTGTGTTCATTAAATATATAAAGCTTTTTATGTGCCAATTATAACTCAATAAACTTTTTAAAAATGGACTTGCTCAAAATCAGATGGAGACTGAACCACAATTCAAAATCATATCCATCAAATTTGTCTAATTTTATTATGTCTAACTTTCAGTATATATTCTCTTTTTTAAAAGATTTATTTCAAATGCAGCATTCATAGAGATGGAGAGATGAGAGAAACACAGAGAGAGAGAGAAAGAGAAGGAGAGAGATCTTCCAGCCACTGGTTCATATATAGAAATTGTTTTATTTTTCAATGACTTTACAGGAAACTTTAGATGAGAACGATGGCTTGTGCTCTACCTAAGCTGGCAGCAGCCATGGGCTGGAGCTGGCTTATGCCACTTGCTAGAGCCAGTTGTGTACACTTCTAATTCTGAGTATGGAGAAAACACATCAGAGACATGAAACCAGACACAGGACAAGTATTTACTAAGCAAATCCTACATAGCAGTTTATCACTGAGGCTATTGGAGCGCTAGGGGGTGAGGGATAGTTGGAGGG
This sequence comes from Oryctolagus cuniculus, assembly GCF_964237555.1. Classification (NCBI taxonomy): domain Eukaryota; kingdom Metazoa; phylum Chordata; class Mammalia; order Lagomorpha; family Leporidae; genus Oryctolagus; species Oryctolagus cuniculus. The sequence goes on from NC_091434.1 coordinate 79,906,903, forward strand.
TCATTGGATCACCACTGCCTAGTGCCTGACAAGAACATAAAGATGGGGCTTCCTAATTTTCTATTTAATTCCTCTTCCCCTTCCTCCTCTTTTAGTTAATAACAATCTTCTATACCCAAAAGTTGTCTGATCAACTCACCCTAAAAAGATCGACTTCACTTTCTCAAAACAATTGCTTGGGTAGTTTTGCAATGATGAGGATGTTAGTAAATGCCTCCATCCGAGTGAAGACTTCAGGCAAGGCAAAAGTATAGAGCTAAGATGATACTGAAAGTGAAATTAGATGTGGCATTCTGTCCTGCCCCCATATTAACCATCAGATTTACAAAGAACCCAAAGAGCCTCCTTTAGAAGAAGAAAAGCTAAATCAAATCCCTTTGTTATTAGATTCAAAATAATTAAACTACTGCTGAAGGAGTGTGTTGCCCTAAATGAGGACAAGCTGCAAGGGATGGGTAACATTTTTCCACTGTCAATTCCCATCAAGCAGAAATACTGTCAGTGAGAGGAAGGTCCAGCCAGATTCACAAATTTAACAGGAGTCACCAATGTGTGTGTGTCTTGGTAGGGTTGGGGTGTGGGGGAAGGGGGTGGTTGTCTGCTGCTGTGTGTGTCTACAAGGCTGGTTTAAGGCCCTTTATGTGATTGTCTAGTTGAAAAATTGCTCATTTTAATGTTTGAAATATATGTGTTGAATAAGCACACTCACAATTTCTAACATTAAATATTGCTAAGTAACCTTATCCATCACTGGATAATTTTTATAACTTAATAGTTATAACTTATAACTTAATAGTATTTCTCATGTGTACTCCTATTTCCATATAACATAAAAGGAAAAATAGACTATATCCAAGTAACAATATTTCAAATACTTTATTGAGTTAGTAGTCATGTTATAAACATTTCTTTAGCATTTTCCTCAACTAATATTTCTATTAGGTGTATTATATGTCTATTGTAATCATATCTATTATCTTCAGTGTATCTACCCTAGGTATACCTTAGGTACTTTTAGGTATAAAGGGTCATAGGACATAGCTGGAACATTTTTGTTGTGCCCAAATACACCAATTCAGCATTTATAGGTGGAAAGTGAGTCATCAAAGAAGTGAATCATCCAAGAAGAACAATAGAAGAAGAAAAAATAAAAAACAAAGACAAATATGGAGACAAAATAACATTTAAAAGATAGATGACAGTTGTCAAAGAACTAAAGAAATATAACCCCATATTATGTTAATAGGAGTATATGTGAGTATATTCTGGAAGATGGTATAAAAACATATATCAGAATTTTAACATTTTGATCCAGTGACTGTCCTGAGAACTTTCATAGGGAAGATCATCAAGTGCATAGAGATGTAATGTTCATAGCAGTTTTTTATAAGACAAAACGAGAAATATTCAAAATGCCCATTTGCTAATGAATTCGTTAAGCAAAGCAAGGCAAAATCATGCAAAGAAATATGTAACAATTAAAATGGAAAATACCTACATTTATTAAAGGGAAAGATATTGATGGTTTTTATTCAATAAGAGCAACTTGAAACATAAAACATGGGTCATGATACCACTTACACATAATTTAGTTATAATTATATCCATTTCTCACATGTAATTAAATTAACACTGTGCATAATGCTGATTTTGTTAATATTCTGTTCAGAATATTTATAGCACTTATGTCTGGATGCTGGGTTTCCCAGTTTGTTGCTTTATTTGCCTGCCTTCTCTATATTTTTCTATATTCTTGGATTTTTCTGATTGAGTTACTTTTAATTCAATAATTTTTTTAAAATAACAAAACTATTGTAATTTTAGAAAAAATAGAGAGACTTCAAGAATAGTAAAAAAGAAGAGCAGGTAAAAAAATAAAAAATACCTGGCCGGCGCCGCGGCTCACTAGGCTAATCCTCCGCCTAGCGGCGCCGGCACACCGGGTTCTAGTCCCGGTCGGGGCTCCGGATTCTGTCCCGGTTGCCCCTCTTCCAGGCCAGCCCTCTGCTGTGGCCAGGGAGTGCAGTGGAGGATGGCCCAGGTGCTTGGGCCCTGCACCCCATGGGAGACCAGGAAAAGCACCTGGCTCCTGGCTCCTGCCATCGGATCAGCGCGGTGCGCCGGCCGCAGCGCACCGGCCGCGGCGGCCATTGGAGGGTGAACCAACGGCAAAAAGGAAGACCTTTCTCTCTGTCTCTCTCTCTCTCACTGTCCACTCTGCCTGTCAAAAAAAAAAAAAAAAAAAAAAAATACCAACAGAGTCATGGTCTGAGAAGAGAGGAAGCCAAGAGAAGGGGAAAGAGAGAAGAAAAGAGAGACCTGAAAATAAAAGCATGGTCAAAAGTCACAGAATTCCAAAGGGCTGAGGAAGAGTGCCACTGTTGTTATTGATTAAGAGCATATTATAATAGTTATACAGAAAAGAAAAAAAAAGTAGAAGAAATCAGTGATATAGCATGAGAGAAAAAAATCATTCAAACACATAGTATCAATGTCTCAGCTTAGTAAACATGAACTTTGTTTTCACGATCATTATTGTTACTAACTACATTGGTGTTGTTGACCCCACATTTTGGATTAATCCATGTGATTTCATAAGATGTCATCTTCACTACATTGTCATCTAATTAAAGCATGGCAATTTTTCTTTACAAGACACTAAGTTGTGCAAAGGAAAACCACAGGGATAATTTTAAGTAAATTACCTAAAAGCTAGCCTGCACAGGCAATCAAAGCCAAAATTGACAAATGGGGTTACTTCAAGCTAAGAAGCTTCTGCACTGCAAAAGAAGCACTCAGCAGTGAAGAAGTGACAGTATGACAGAAATTATTTGCAAACTATGCAACTGATAAAGGATTAATAACCAGAATATATAAAGAGATCAAGAAAGTCAACAACAACAAAACAAACAACCCAGTTAAGAAACAGGAATTTTTCAAGAAAAGAAATCCAAATAGCCAACAGATGTTGCCATGGATTCATTCTGAGAGGAGGAGCGTGGTAGGGGCAAGAGGCACAGAGTCACCACACAGATCCTGGGAGTCGGGTGAAAGCAGGCCGGAGGCGAGCAGCCCACAGACTCGTTTATTTCAGTTTGTTCATCAGCTTAAATAACCAAGGCAGCCAATCCGATCAAGGGGCAGTTTATGCCCTAACCAATCATAGCCTATTGCCAGGCAGGCTCCGTTGCCAGGTGAGTTTCAAAGCCATTCCTAAGTAACCAATGCTCGCTTGCCAGTGGCCATCTTGGCATGGCCTTCTCATTCTACCACAAACAGACACATGAAAAATGTCAGGGAAATGCAAATCAAAACCACAATGAGGTTTCACTTCACCCCAGTTACAATGGCTTTCATAGAGAAATCAACAAACAAACCCTGGGGAGGATTGGAGAAAAATGTACCCTAATCCATTGTTGGTGGGAATGTAAACTGGTACAGCCACTGTAGAAGAAAGTATGGGGATATCTCAGAAATCTAAATATAGACCTATCATATGACCCAGCCATCCCACTCCTCAGAATTTACTCAAGAGAAATGAAATCAGCATATGAAAGTTATCTGCACCCTATGTTTATTGCAGCTCAATTCACAATAGCTATGATTTGAAATCAACCCAAATATCTGTCAACTGAATACCAGATAAAGAAATTGTTTGATATGTACAACATGGAACACTACACAGTGGTTTAAAAAAGAGAGAGAGAAAGAAAGAAAGAAATCCTGTCATTTACAACAAAATGGATGGAGCTGGAAAACATCATACTTGGTGAAATAAGCCAGTCTCAAAAGGAGAAATACCATGTGTTTTTCCAAGTCTGTGATAACTAATAGAGCACCTAAGAGGTAATCTAAAGAAGTGAAATTGACACTTTGAGATGCAATGACTTTAATAGCCCTTCTCTTGACTTTTAAGGAAGAGGTGTTTTTTTTTTTATATACTATTTGTCAAACTCTTTACTTAGTATAGAGTTAATTGTGTGTGTATAAAGTTAATGAAAATAGATCTTAGTAAAAAATGAGAATGGGAATAGGAGAGGGAGGAGGAAGAGGGGTGGGAGCATGGGTGGGAGGGCAGGTATGGTGGGGAAAATCACTATGTTCCTAAAATTATACTTATGAAATACATGAAGTTTGTATTGCTTAAATGAAAGTTTTCTGGGGGAAAAAGAGAATCTAATCAAGAGCTGGTGTTCTGGCATAGTGGGCTAAGCCTCTGCCTGAGGCGCTAGAATCCCACATGGGCGCTGGTTCATGTCCTGGCTGCTCCACTTCTAATCCAGCTCTCAGCTATGGCCTGGGAAAGCAGTAGAAGATGGCCCAAGTCCTTGGGCCCCTGCACCCACTTGGGGAACCTGGAGAAAGCTCCTGGCTCTTGGCTTTGGATCGTCTCAGCTCTGGCCATTGCAGCCATCTGGGGAGTGAACCAGCAGAGGGAAGATCTTTCTCTATGTCTCTGTATCTCTCTGTCATAACTCCATCTCTCAAATAAATAAATAAAACCTTTTTAAAAAGAATTTAATCAAGAAATAAAGTTGATCTTCACAATGTCACCTTCATAGTACTACTTCCACACTATTAAATCATGTAATTAGATAATATACACACTTTAAGACTCAGATATCTGGAAAACTGAAAACAAAAGTATATTATTAATATAAACCCATGTAGTAAATATTGAGATCATTTTATCAAATGTGGCTTGTTTTTAAATAATTAAAGGAAAAATTTATTTGCTGTAAAATTCCCTGTTTTAATAGTTTTAGGATTATATGTAGTACATAAAAAGTATTTCTTTTCATCTATTTTATCTCTGAAATAATGACTGGTTGAAAATGTTTTATATATATATGTGTGTATATACACATATATACATATATACACAAATACACACACACACATATATACTTATATATATATATACATAACAAAATCTGACTGACAGGATCTTTTAAGGAATATTAACAATATGGGTTCTTGGGGCCGGAGCTGTGGTTCACTTGGTTAATTCTCTGCCTGTGGCGCTGGCATCCCATATGGGTGCCAGTTCTAGTCCTGGCTGCTCCTCTTCCAGTACAGCTCTCTGCTGTGGCCCGGGAAGGCAGTGGAGGATGGCCCAAATGCTTGGGCCCTGAATCCACGTTGGAGACCAGGAAGAAGCACCTGGCTTTGGATCGGCACTGTGCTGGCCATAGTGGCCATTTGGGGAGTGAACCAACGGAAGGAAAACCTTTCTCTCTGTCTCTCTCTCTCTCACTGTCTATAACTCTACCTGTCAAATTAAAAAAAAAAATAAACAAACAATATGGGTTCTTGTTCTAAAGTCAGCTGCTTAAAAACAGGCATTCTAAACTAAGGATATAAAATGTATAACTAGGACTCCCAAATTATGAAACTATGAATTTGCAGTCTATCTTAGCCACATATACACATAAGATTATATGTTCGTATCCTCATGCAAACACATGTCTATATGTACTTGGTAATGGTCTAATAAACTATGATCAAATTTAGAAAATTTTTTTAGATTTTTTTTTCAAATTTAGGTGGAAATACAATACAGTGTAAAAGCAGAGTAAAGATAACTATCAATTTACCTCTTTCAATAAAGAAACCAGCAGGAATAAGTTGTACATCAAAGTGAATTGACTGATGTGACTCACATACACAAATTATGGGAAACAGTAATTAAAATGAAAAAAGATGAAACACATTGCACACTTATCTGAAAGTCAAACTTTAGGAAGAAAAGTAAATTCCATAACTAAACACTGTAAAAGAATACTGTCTTGGGCTGGCATTGTGGTCAGTGGATTAAGCTACTGCCTGGGACTCCAGCATCCCATTTGAGTCCTGTCTATTCCACTTCACAGCCAGCTCCCTGCTAATGTGCTTGGAAAAGTATCAGAAGTTGGCCTAAGTACCTAGTCCCCTGCCACCAATGTGGGAGACCCAGATGGAGTTCCAGGGTCCTGGCCTCCACCTGACCCAGCCCTGGTCATTGTAGTCACTTGGGTAGTGAACCAGCGGATGGAAGATATCTCTGTATCTCCTCTCTGCAATTCTGCCTTTCAAATAATAAAATTAATCTGAAATAAAGAACACTCTTGTATTTAGTTGTTATTCCTAAGATACTCATGGGATGAGAACAATTCATCAAGAAATGTGTACAACTGTTAAAGTATAATAAGAGACTGAAATTTACTATGGGCTATATTTTTTCTGAAATATTTAGTATTATCTAGCTCCTTAATTTTCACCCTCAAATATCCAAAGTGTTCATCAGGAAAAATGTGTAATTTATAAATGAATCTTGTGTAATAGTTAGCTATATTTAGTTATTATCAATGGATTAAGTATCATCTAGAATTTCACCATCAATTAACTTTTGACTCCCTATCAATTGCACAAAAGTTAGTCAACCAATAATTGTAGAAAAGATAGTTTGAATAAGGAAGCAACATAGAAGAGATTTTAAAAATGATAATGCGAGGTTATCATAAAACTAATTTCCAGTAGGAGAGTGGCTTTCCTATTTATGAGAATAAATCTCATCTGCTATAAATCTGCTAGCTAAAAACATTTCATACTTCTTGTAAAATTATTTGGAGACCTATGTAATATAGATACAAACTATCAAATTCCTTATTGCTTCATCATAGGACAGTCTCAACCTTTTTAAAAGTCATAAAAAAAAAATGAGTGAATATGCCCAAGTATTTCTTGTGGGTTTGAATCTCTGCTCTACCAGTGACTAGTCATGTGATCTGGACAAATCATTTAATCTTATGTTTTTAAGCGTCTACATCTTTAAAATGGATAAAATAAAATGCACAGTACAATGACATACAGAGCACTCAAGCCCACTGTGATTTTAGTGCACCGAATGGCAGTATCAACCAGGTGGAGCCACATACATTCTTTGTTACAACTACTCAATTCTATCATTGTAATGCAAAAACAGCCATAGACAGAGTAAAATGAATGAATATAATCAGATTCTAAAAAAGTTTTATTACTAACACGGAAATCTTATTTGATATAATTTTTATGTCACAAAATTATACTTTAGTTTTTAAAATGTAAACATCATTCCTCACTCACAGACCATACATAAAGAAGTTACAAAACAAACTTGGCTAATGGTACATACTCTTTAATGCTTGCTATAAGATTTTGGAAGTAAAAGATTAGGAAGCAAAGCTTCAACCCAAATTTTTGGCTTCTTTTCTTTGTTTTATAGCTATTTTTACTTTGATTTTAAAATGCTATAGCATAATTATAGAATCAATATTCCCTTTTTTGGTCTGTAAGTAAAAAAATACTTGAAATTGTATATTTTTACCATTTTTGGTTATCTTTAAGGGCTTAGGAATACATTGGGTAAAATAATGAAGGTAAGAGAGTCCTAGAAGTATGTTGTATAACTTTGTTCTAAGTATTTTACTTATCTTTTAACTTTGAGTTTGTAATATATTAGATGACCCACGAAGGTAATAAACTAATAAACTAATTTTTTCCCTGAAGTGGAATGATCAGAAGAATATCAAGACGGGGCATAATTTTCTCTATAAAATCCTTCACTTGAATATATTTTAAGGGGCCTGTGTTGTGTGGCACATTAAGTAAGCTGCTGCTTATAATACCAGCATCCCATGTGACAGTGCTGATTCAAGTCCCAGCAACTCTGTTTCTGATCCAGCTTCCTGCTGATGCACATGGGAAAGCAGCAGAAGATGGCCCAAGTATCTGGGCTCCTGCCACCCACATATGAGACCTGGATGGAGTCCAGGTCCAACACTGATTGTTGCGGTAATCTGTGCCATGAACCAGTGTATGGAAGATCTCTCTCTGTTTCTCCCTTTCTGTCACTCTGCCTTTTGAAGAAATATTTTTTTTTTAAATTCCATAACTGGTTCAGCTGCTGCACTTTGTTGAGTCTGAGCTCACACTCATCCTCTAAGATATAACAAGTTTCTGTTGTGGCCAGATTGACAAATACATCGTCTTTAAAGGTGGCGCTATGGAGCTGGTGCTGTAGTGAAGCAGCTGCTGCCTACAATGCAGACATCCCATATGGGCACCAGTTCGAGTCCTAGCTCTTCACTTCTGAGCCAGCTCCTTTCTAATTCTCCTGGGAAAGCAGCAGAAAATGACCCAGGTATTTGGGCTCCTGTCACCTGATGTGGAAGACCACGTGGGGCTCCAGGCTCCAGGCTTCTGGCTCCTGGCTTCTGCCTAGCCCAGCCCCAGCTGTTGTGGCCATTTGGGGAGTGAATCAATGGATGGAAGATCTCTCTCTCTCTCTCTCTCTCTCTCTCTCTCTTTCTCTCGTCCCCCTCCCTAACTCTGCCTTTCTAATAATTTTTAAAAGGTGGCACTAATCTCTGCCATTTCACTCTCAGATGCAACACTGATTTTCATTTACTTTTAAGGTCAAGGCAAGTTGTTTCAGAGATTTCTATTCTTAATTTATAATAGTTTCTTTTTAATACTGCAACCTAAAGAGACAATATGAGTGTCCTGAAAACTCCCAAGTGGTATTATCAGTACTATTGAGGGACCAAGGGAATGATCAATAGGTAAACTGAGTTTCTCAGAAAACAGACTTAGGCATAGGCATTTGTGTGCAAAGAGTTTGTTGAAGAAAATTGTCAGTAGTAACACCTGTGATGGATTCTAAGAAGCAAGATTTGGTTAAAGAAGTTGAATCATGGTGCATTTGCTGTAGGGTTCTCAACTGGTTCCACAAGGAACTGTGAAGCTGAGAAAGTCCTTCAGAAATACCCTAAGTTGAGGCAAAAGGACCAGGCTTTAGAACTCCATCACTGATCATTCACTGAACTCAGCACATCACTAGGAAAGCAGTTCCCATAGGGAAGACATAGCTTCTTTCAGTTGATGGTGATTCTGGGGAAGAAACTCAAGTGTGAACTACACCACTGACAAATAAGAAAATAAAATCCTCAATCCTTAATGTTTCATTGTGACATCCATTACTAGGGTTTCCAGTCTTAGTAAAGAGAAAAACAATAAATTAAAACATTTATGAGACATACTTAACAGTTGTTTATTGTTTAGATAAGATTCAAATTTATGCATCCTGTATTTTATCTGGCAGCACTATCTTCTACAAATGTATTGAAAGGCAAGTAGAAGAAAGAATTTTAAGAGTATTGATGCATTTCTCCTTTTGGAATTGAAGTAGGCAGGCATACAGGTTAAAATTGTTAAATTTGTGAACTGGAAGACCACGCCTTTGCCACGCTCCTGTGTGATCTCATGCCCCTACCTGATGCCTTTGCTATGCCCCTGAGTAGCCTCATTTCCCTACCTAGCCACACCTGGGTGCCCACCAGCCAATCAGGTTAATTAACCACGCCCCTTTGGAAGTGGGTTAAAAGCCGGGCCATGGTGTGGCTCGGCCTGCTCTTTTTGCCTGGCCTCTTGCTAGGAAGTGGCTTGCTGTAGCCCCGCACTTCGAGGGCGCATGGCCTTTGGGCCATGTGCTCTAGGCTTCCTGGCCTAGATGCTCATCCACGTGGCTGGTTCCTGGTGCTTGGTATGAACCCCCATTCACTTCTCTCTCCTAAGCTCTCACTCTCTTATGCATCTTTCTTACTAAATAAAAGCTTAAAACGTACCATGCTGCCTTGTTTTTCTGTGCCGGTATTTAGAATTCTTCTCTAAATCTTAGGCAAGAACCTTCTCGGGCTTATTAATATCGGGGATTTAGTAATAAGCCCGTGGTGAAATCGTAAGGCACCCCAAATTCCAGTAGTGCGTGTGGTACCCCGGATAGCATCTCTAAGGAATTTTAAGGGGCCACATTTCAGGATAAATTTTAGGGGGTCTTCTCCGATTTCAGAATCTTATACTTTAGATACTACTAATCACACACTGACAGGGAAACCAAAAATATAAATTGGTTAACTTCAACAGTCTTTGCTCTATTAAGAATCTTGAGGTTGTATAATCACAGGGGTTCAATGTCTTTCACTATGTTTTACCTCAGGAAGCAGAAGTAGGATTAGAAAGAGCGCTTTAGCGATATTAAGGAGGCCAGGTTGTGGGCAGGACAGTACACAGTACTCAGCAGAGGAAAAGAATGGGAGCAGGGCCAGTGGGAATAGAAGGGCGGGGCGAGGCAGGGAGAGACACCACTAAGATAGATTTAAAGAGTGTACTGGCTACATCTTATACAAAACTAGGAGGTGAACGGAACCAAATGCAATTACACACTCTTGTAACTAACAGAAGAGGTAAAATGGTACAAGATACAGATAAAACAGAGATGGGTTGCAAGGTAGGGAATATCCAGTCCATGAGCTGTATAATTCTGGCAAAATCCTCTGATCTGGCCCCAACAAGACAACTACAAGTGGGACTCGAAATTCAATAAAATTATAGCTGGCTAATTTTTAAGTTGATAACTTTGTAAGGCTTGATGATGATGTTATAAATATCCAAACGGGCCTTGGCAGAACAATGATTCCCCACACCAGAGGGAGAAAAAAAATACATTTCATATATCATTCAGCAAGATGTACAATGTGTGTGAATAAACTAATATATTACAACAAGCTGTTGTTATTGAACAGGTGACCACGTTTCACTAAATATATTGCACCTGAGACTTTACAGATATTTATAACCACCTGGCATTTCTACACGCTGCACTCAGGATGCTAAATTATACTAGTAACTCTATTAGCTAAGTACATACACATAAATTCTGAAAAACATTAACAAATATCATGTTTTCCTTGATTTATGGTAACTAATATACAGAGTCCCAAAAGATGTAATGCGGTTTGATTATTAGTTATAGCTCTTGTCTATACAGTAGCTTTACTACTTACTACTTGTTGAATTCTTTATTTAGGGAAGGATTAAGCTTGTGATTATAAAGTAATGAATGTATGCCTTTGTAAAAATAAAAATAAACATAAGAAAGGAAGGAGGAGGGAGGGAGGTAATGGAAGTCAACAGGGTGCCTCTTTTATGATGTACCACATGAGAAGAGATATAGATAGGTCTGAGCCTCATAACTGACAAAACCTTAAGCCCACCTATTATTTTATCAACTTAAAAATTAGCCAGCTATAATTTTATTGAATTTCGAGTCCCACTTGTAGTTGTCTTGTTGGGGCCAGATCAGAGGATTTTGCCAGAATTATACAGCTCATGGACTGGATATTCCCTACCTTGCAACCCATCTCTGTTTTATCTGTATCTTGTACCATTTTACCTCTTCTGTTAGTTACAAGAGTGTGTAATTGCATTACACACTTCTGTCAATCTGTATTTGCCTCTCAATGAAAAAATTTGTTCATGGTTTAGACACTTTTCTTAGGGCCTCTATTAATGATTCTGTCCTCAGTTTTAGATCCTGTGATTTTAGATCCTGTGAGTTTAAATTGCTTGTTAGATTTGTTTTCTCCGGACTTAAAAAAGTAAAATTCTAGGTGGCCATGCACCAGAAGTCTCCGATGGAAGCAGTTTCTGCAAGCTGACACTGAATCCCCCCTGGAGAAGCCACCTCCTGCTGAGAAGCCACCTCCTGCTGCAACTCTGTCTTGACCCCCTTCCCAAAGACTCCCCTTTTCAGCATGAAGCAGCCAGAGCGGTCACCCACCCAGTTCTCCCAAATAGATGTTAGGGCTTCCATCACTGAGAGGAGGGAATGTGAGGAGCCAGATGGGTTAATAGTCTGTGGATCCGAATGGAATTTGGGGTGTAAAGTAATTGCTTCCTTCCCCAAACATTATCTTTAGCTAGAACAAACCAGGTACCCTCCTTCCTTTGGAATCTCCAAATTTACCAGGAGAACAGGAGCTCCTCCTGAGCTCCCGCCCTTAGCAGGCCAGACAGGATGGACAATTGTAAATGAGATCTTGATGACTTTTTGTCCCCGCCCCAGTGACTGAATGCCAATCTAATCCTCAAGTGTTTTTTTTTCCTTCGAAATTGTACTTAAAGTTGACTGCTACCAGTCCCCTTTGGGTTTTTTCCTCTCTACATGCCACTCTGGTTGGAGGTCCTTGATTCTAATAAATACTTTTAAATCTCAAGAAAAAAATGTATATATGAAATACATGAAATTTGTTCCCTTCATATAAATTAAACAATTTTTAAAAGAAGTTTATATTTGTATAATGTCTATAATAGTTCTAAGTCTATTTAATTTTAAAATTTTGTGTATTATCTTCAATACTAAAGAAGCTCCTAAAATGTAGGATCCTGTTCTTTCAATTGCAAAGAAAGAGGAATTACCACTGCCATTACACTCAATAATGCCATTTTTGTCACTGGTATTCTCCCATTCATTCATTTTATAATATGCTGCCAGTTGATTTTTCCTGCACCACAATGTCCATCACATCATTCTTGCATTATTTTCTGATCTGGGAAATCACCTAGAACCACTAATAGACCTATTAAATTTGATATGCATTATGGCAGAACCCTCAATAGCATTCTCAAATGCTGGAATTTTTATATCTGTTTAGTGTGGGCTAGAAACAGAATGAGTATTAGAAATTCAACATAACATTTTCCTTATTTTCCTTCAAAATTTTAAAATGCAAACTTTTCATTCTATGGTTAATTTCAATTACCAGTGACTTCACAATTATTAGGTTCTTGGGTTAATACACTCAGGATAAACATCAGTAAGCAGAACAAAATTTGGCTAATCCAAGTATATTCTGCCAAACAGAAATCCCTTTTAAAAAACACCATACACCATCACAAGTATTTCCTAACCATACCCAGCAATGCAAAATGTATAAAACACACATACATAAAGAAATTTAAATGATCTCAGTAAGGTTCATTTTGCATTAGATGTTTTCCACACAAAAGACCATTTAGTATGTAACTAATTGCTTATAAATTATTAACTGCTAATTTCTAATTATCTGTGTGTATATTACCCATCACAATCTTTAAGCTCAAGATAGTTTTTCCCTGAAATTGAACATATTTCTAGACTCACTCCTTGCTTTGTTAGTTGTGTGTGTGTGTGTGTGTGTTTAGTAAGGGTTGCTTTACTTCTCTGCTCAGTGGATTATTAGCAGTGGATTATTTATACTTAAGACCACCTAGGAGGCCAGTGCTGTGGCATAGTGGTTAAAGCCACCGCCTGCACTAAGGACTTCCCATATGGGCACTAGTTCAAGACCTGGCTGCTCCTCTTCCAATCTAGCTCTCTACTATGGCCTGGGAAAGCAGTTGAAGGTGGCCCGAGTGCTTGGGCCCCTGAACCTGCATGGGAGACCCAGAAGAGTCTCCTGACTTTGGATCAGCCAAGCTCTGGCCCTTGTGACCTTTGGGGAGTGAACCAGCAGATGGAAGATCTTTCTCTGTCTACCTCTCAATTAAAAAAAATCACCTGGATTGGACCAATGCTGGGTACCTGTTTGAGTCCTAGCTGCTTCATTTCCAATCCAGCTACCTGCTAATTGCCTGGGAAAAGCAGCGGAAGATGATCCAAGTGTTTGGGCCTCCGCCACTTATGTGGAAGACCTAGATGAAGTTCCTGGCTTCTTGTGGCCATCTGGAGAGTGAATCAGTGGATGGAAGATCTCTTTATCTACTTCACCTTCTCTCTCTCTCCCTCTCTCTCTCTCTGTAAATGACTTTTTTTTTATAGAAGGCTTTTATTTAATGAATACAAATTCCATATGTACAGCTTTTAGGAATATAGTGGTTCTTCCCCCATTTCCTGCCCTCCCACCCCCATTCCTACCCCACCTCCTACTCCCTCTCCCATTCCATTTTTCATTGATTCATTTTAATTGATTTTATATACAGAAGACCAACTGTATACTAAGTAGAAACTTCAACTGTTTGTACCCACACAGACACACAAAATATAAAGTACAATTTGAGGACAAGTTTTACCGTTTGATTTTATATACAAACGACCAACTCCATGTTAAGCACCGATTTCAGCAGTTTGCACCACTCCCCCCGCCCACACACAGCATATAGAATACAGTTTGAGAACAAGATTTGCAGTTAATTCTCATAGTACACCTCATTAAGGACAGAGGTCCAACACAAGGAGTAAGTGCACAGTGACTCTTGTCATTGATTTAACAATTAACAATCTTATTTTTTATGTCAGTGACCACCTGAGGCTCTTGACATAAGCTGCCAAGGCTATAGAAGTTTTCTGAGTCCGTAAACTCTATCAGTATTTAAATAGGGTCATATGCAAAATGGAAATTCTCTCCTCCCTTCAGAGAAAAGTACAACCTTTTTTGATGGCCCCTTCTTTCCACTGGGGTCTCACTCACAGAGATCTTTCATGCAGAACAGTTTTTGTCACTATGACTTGGCTTTCCATGCCTGAAATGTTCCCATGGGATTTTCAGCTGGATCCTAATGCCTTAGGGGTTGATTCTGAGGTCAGAGTGATGTTTAGGGCATTTGTCGTTCTAAGAGTCTGCCATGTGGACTGCTTTCCATGTTTGAACTTTGTCTCCTTTGTAATTCTATCTATTGTTTTTACCAGATACTTGGTCTTATTTATGTGATCCCTTTGACTTTTAATCCTATTTATATGATCAATTCCACACTTAACATGATCACTTTAACACATAAAATGGGATTAGTACCACCCAGCTTAATGGGATTTGGAATCCCATGGCAAGTTTTTAGCTTCACCCTTAGGGGTAAGTCTGTGGGAATGTGTGCCGAATTGTACAGCTCCTCCCTCTTTTATTACCACTCTTATTTTTAACTGGGATCTATTTTCAATTGACTTAATACACCTATGATTAACTCTATGTTAAGTACAGAGTTCAACCAATGGTATTAAGTAGGAAAAAAAGAATAAATAAAAAAATGAAATAATAAACTGTTCCTCTGACAGTCAAGACAGGGGCTGTTCAAGTAATTGCTTTTTGTAGTGTCAGTTTCACTTCTATAGGTTACTTTTTAGGTGCTCTATTAGTTATCACAGAGCAGGGAGAACATATGGTATTTGTCCCTTTTGGGACTGGTTTATTTCACTAAGTATAACGTTTTCCAGATTCATCCATTTAGCTGCAAATGGCCAGATTTTTTTTTAACCTCTGTGTAGTATTCCATAGAGTACATATCCCATAGTTTCTTTATCCAGTCTTCTGTTGGTGGGCATTTAGGTTGATTCCATGTCTTAGTATTGTGAATTGAGCTGCAATAAACATAAAGGTCCAGATGACTCTTTTATTTGCTGATTTCATTTCCTTTGGGTAAATTCCGAGGAGTGGGATGTGTGGGTCATATGGTAGGGCTATATTCAGTTTTCTGAGTTATCTCCAAACTGTCTTCCTTAGTGGCTTTGCCAGTTTGCATTCCTACCAAACAATGGATTAGGGTACCTTTTTCCCCACATCCTTGCTAGTATGTGTTATTTGTTGATTTCTGTATGAAAGCCATTCTAACTGGGGTGAGGTGAAGCCTCATTATAGTTTTTATCTGCATCACCCTGATGGCTAGTGATCCTGAGCATTTTTTCATGTGTCTGTTGGCCATTTGGATTTCCTTTTTTGAGAAATGTCTGTTTAAGTTCTTTGCCCACTTCTTGCCTGGGTTGTATAACTCTTTCAAAATAAATAAATATATAATTTTGTTAAAAAGTCACCTAAGTTTCACTTTTCAATAAAAACATAATGAATACTATATAGCTTGCATCTTACTAGGAACAATCTGATATAAAAATATAATGAGATAATTCTGTGTGTTCATTAAATTATGATTGAATATTTGAGTATTGTTTTCTTCCCAAAAGTTCATGTATTTGAGACTTATTCCCCAGGATGGTGAGACTATTGTTGAAACTTTTAAGAGGTGAGGCCTAGCAAAGAGCCTTAGGTCATGGGAGAACTGCTTTTAGAAGGGAATGCTGGAAAGCTAGGGTTTTTTTGTTGTTGTTGTTGTTTGCTTGTTTGTTTTAAATACAGACCTATGAACATTGATTTTTATTTTTTATTGCATTCTTTGTTGGTTTTTGTTCTCTAGCCTCTTTTTTGTTTTTAAATTTTTAAACTTACATAAGGTTAACAAATTTCATGTATTTCATATATACAGATATAAGAGCATAGTGATACTTCCCATCATACCCTTCCTCATGACCACTTTCCCACCCTCTCTCCTCCTCCCTTTCTTTTTAAAATTTTTACAGTAACATACTTTCATTTTATTTAGTTCTTATAAAAACCTGAGACAGAACCCTAGGTCTGACTTCTTCTTTGGCAATATGACTGCTCCCTTCCTCTACCACTGTTCCTACCACTGCAATATGTTTTGAGATGATGAGGAAGGAAGGGGTTCCTTGATGTTTGCCAAAACTGTAAACTAAACACACCTTCTTTCTTCATAAGTAGGCTGCCTCAGGTATTTTGTTTTGGTAACAAAAAGCTGACTAATTCTGTGATGTCATAGCTGTCAATAACCTTGGAACTCTTAAGCCAGTTACTATTTTAAGTAATTTTCCTTTAATTTTCATGAAAACATAGGAAATATATTCATTTTTACCTTCATTTTAACATTTCATTAAACCAAGGTGTAGAGAAGGCTCCATAGCAAATAAAAGGCCGAACTGATTTTCAAACCCAGGACAGCATGGTTTCAGAGCCTCAAAAGTTAACCACTAGAGCATACTACTGTCTTCCTTCTTACTGAGGTGAACACACATAAATGGTGCCCCCACATCTCTCATTTATCTGAGGAAAACTAAAATGACAGTTGTCCTTAATTCTTTGCTAACACTGCCTATTCTGACAGCATATTCTTGAGTTATATGCCCTTCCTTTCCTATACTCACCTGTATATAGCACTTGACATGCTACATGCTACTCTGTCATCTTGTTTCTCTTTTTATTCCCTAATTGATTGTAATTGCCTTTAAAAAAAGATCCTGGTGAGACAATACACTGTCTGAAATATAGCACATGCTCAATAAACATTCACTGGATTAATGAATGTTTCTCATTTTTTGCAGGTGTGCTTATTGGCATTCCAGACTGCACCAAAGCATATAGACCCATACCACATCAATATTTGCAATTCTCCACCAAGTGACAAAATTCACATTTCTCTTTGACATACTTCCAAAAGCATACCAAACCTATCCTGAGAAAAACAGTGTCTTACCTTCTAAATCCTCTTTCTCAAAGTGTGTTTTGAGAATAGAGCGAGTTCCACCTCTATCCACAACTGCCTCTTCATCATTTCTCTGTAAAATGGAAAGAAAGAAGATTGATAACATACTGTCTTAATTTAAAAACATAAACCTTAATATTATTTAATATTTAGGAGTTTCAGTCACTTAAATTGAGTAGACTATTTGATAATCAAGTGTTGGTTTATAAAGGAGAAAATAACTACTTTACCACACATTTCAGAGAAAGAATGTCATGTAACTTTCCATGACATCAAAGGCAGTCAAAAATTCCAGTTGGTGGGGCCAGTAATGTGGCATGGTGGGTAAAGGTGTCACCTGCAATTCTGACATACCATATGGGCACCAGTTTGAGTCCTGGCTGCTCCACTTCACATCCAGCTCTCTGCTATGGCCTGGGAAAGCAGTGGAAGATGGTCCAAGTCCTTGGGTTCCTGGACCTGCATGGGAGATTGGAAAGAAGCTCCAGGCTCCGGGCTTCAGATTGGCTCAGCTCCAGTTGTTGGGGCCATTTGAGGAATGAACCAGCAGATGGAAGACCTCTCTCTCTCTCTCTCTCTCTCTCTCTCCTCCCTCTCTCTCCCTCTGCATCTTTTTTTTTTTTTTGACAGGCAGAGTTAGACAGTGAAAGAGAGACAGACAAAGAGAACATAGAGAAAGGTCTTCTTTCCATTGGTTCACCCCCCAAATGGCCACTATGGCCGGTGTGCAGCGCCGATCCAAAGCTAGGAGCCAGGTGCTTCAACTTGGTCTCCCATGCGGGTGCAGGCGCCCAAGCATTTGGGCCATCCTCCACTGCCTTCCCAGGCCACAGCAGAGAGCTGGACTGGAAGAGGAGCAACCGGGACAGAATCCGGTGCCCTGATGGGGACTAGAACCTGGGGTGCCGGTGCCGCAGGTGGAGGATTAGCCTAGTGAGCCGCGGCACCAGCCATTTTTCTCTCTCTTATTTTTTTTGTCCCTCTGCATCTTGGTAACTATGACTTTCAAATAAAATAAATAAATCTTTTAAAAAAATTCCAGTTGGCATCATTTGTTGGATAAAAACCAGAAAAAAAATAGTTAGCCTATCAATTTAGCAACATGCATTTTTATCCTTTCCTGATGAAGAGCTCATGTTAACAAGATGACACTTTGAACTAGATAAGGACAATTTGTGAAAATCATTAGCATTAATACCACTAATACTAAGGGAAGGTAAAATATTTCCATTACAGTAAAATGGAGTTGGGGAATCTAACCCCTGGAAACTAATGAGTGGCAATCATTAGGTAAATGATAAACCTAATTACTTTATTCTATGTAATGCATTTTATTTAAACTAAAGAGTAAATTACGATTGTGTATATTGAACCTTTTGACAATTTAGAATGGCTGGGCAAAGATTATGTGCTCTGAACATTGTACACATTC
The DNA here is from genome assembly GCF_964237555.1 of Oryctolagus cuniculus. Taxonomy (NCBI): domain Eukaryota; kingdom Metazoa; phylum Chordata; class Mammalia; order Lagomorpha; family Leporidae; genus Oryctolagus; species Oryctolagus cuniculus. Next base: position 79,925,492 of record NC_091434.1, read on the forward strand.
TCAAAACAATATACTCAGTAATTTGGCATGCAATAAAATAATAAGTAGGAGTTGAGTATAATCCATTTTAACCATGCAAGAATATGCAAAACATAAAACACTGAATGAATCGAAATATAAATTATTTCCAACATTTATCTGGTTGTGAACCTTTATGTAGAAATTCCCTTTAAAATGAATATTCTGCACTAAAGAAGGAAAAGATAAAGATGAATGACACTTCCAGGATCTATTTCTAAGTCTACTTTAGTATATTACAATTGGAAGATGATTTCTGTTTCTTCTTCAAAAGTCAAAGATTATGCTATAGAAGAGGGAAAAAAACAAACTGTGCTTATATCCATCAACTACGTTGGAGCATGAAACACTGGAATTAACATTATTTCATTAAGGAAGCATCCTTTGACTAACTGACATAAATGAAATACTGAAATGAAGAGTTATGAGAATCAAGGAAGAAAGAAATTGTTTTCCTTTAAGGCCATGGATAGAATTAAGGGGAGTACGAGGAGAAAGGCCAATGTGTCAATGTTGGAGAATTCTTATAAATAGGGCACATGACGTGAGGATGAAAGAAATGAAAGAATCAATAAAGTCAAACTACAAATAGGCATTTTAAAAAGAAAAAATAATTTTCCATTTTTTAAACTTTTATTTAATAAATTTCCAAAGTACAAATTTTGGATTATAGTGGTTTTTCCCCCTATAGACACCCTCCCACCTGGAACCATCCCGTTTCCCACTCCCTCTCCCATCCCATTCTTCATCAAGACTCATTTTCAATTATCTTTATATACAGAAGATCAATTTAGTATATACTAAGTAAAAATTTCAACAGTTTGCACCCACACAGAAACACAAAGTATAAAGTACTGTTTAAGTACTAGTTATACCATAATTCATAGTACAACACATTAAGGATAGAGATCCTACATGAGGAGTAAGTGCACAGTGACTCCTGTTGTTGATTTAACAACTGACACTCTTATTTATGACATCAGTAATCACCCTAGGCTCTTGTCATGAGCTTCCAAGGCTATGTAAGTCTCCATTGTTTTTATACTTTTGTTAGAATGATCATAGGTAACCTTGAGAGAGCTAATATACGGGGAAAAAATGTCAAAGTCAAAATCTAATCAAGCAGAATCTAAAGAGGTAATCTATGAAGAAGAAATGAGGGAAGAAATACAAGTGTTGCCTTGAAGACCACGCTGATAATCTTCAGGAGTCACTTGCACTACTTCTCTTCACTTCTAGACTTATAAATAGACTGAAGTCCCTTTGGGCTCCAGAAATTTAGATGTAAAAGTGATCAACGAGGAGTTGTTAGATTTCAAAATACCTGCAAGATTTTTCCAATTTCTTTCTTTTTTTTTTTTTTTGACAGGCAGAGTTAGACAGTGAGAGAAAGAGACAGAGAGAAAGGTCTTCCTTCTGTTGGTTCACCCCCCAAATGGCCACTATGGCCAGCGCGCTGTGCCCATCCGAAGCCAGGAGCCAGGTGCTTCAACTTGGTCTCCCATGCGGGTGCAGGCGCCCAAGCATTTGGGCCATCCTCTACTGCCTTCCTGGGCCACAGCAGAGAGCTGGACTAGAAGAGGAACAACAGTGACAGAACAGGCGCCCCAACCGGGACTAGAACCCGGGGGTGCCAGCACCGCAGGCAGAGGATTAACCTAGTGAGCCACGGCGCCAGCGATTTTTCCAATTTCTGCAGATAGATATCTAGTAGGAAGTATGTGTGAAAATGGATACCAAGGATATGGTATAATGATAGAAAATATGCAAAGTTGGCTGAGGTTGAATTTACTGCCAGATCCACTAAGCAGAAATCCTAGATTAATTATTATATTCCAGGGTTAGAAAGGGCTCTAATAGTTTGAATGATTGGCTAAAACATGAACCAAAAGATTGGCTATACTAAATGAAGTCAAAATGTCAGAACTACTTTGGTGTACTATGGAAGAGAGTATTTAAAGGCTTAGAGAGATGGGAAATGTTAGAGAACATTTATCGTAAGATCTGCTTACCCATGCCAGAGACACATCTTTCATCTTGACTGTGGAAATAAATTTATGAGAAAAAATTTCTTGAGGTCTGTAGTATCTCTTCTTGGGCAAGTCAGGAATTAATAATGGGAGTTGCTATTACCAAAACACAATTTTTAACTGCTATGATAATAATTGGATCCCAAGCGGAAGTGGCCAACTGACAAAACCTAATCACCAAAGACAAGACAGATGTGGCTACCATTATGCGTATAGTCAAAATAGTAATCAGAATAGTCTGATTCACGGAGACCTATGGTATAGGGTAGTTAATTGAAGTATCCCTAGGAGAGAAACAAGTGAGAAGCCTACTACACTCTTTTTTTAATAAAAGATTTATTTACTGGGGCCAGTGCTTTGGTGTAGAGGGTAAGGCCACTGCCTGTAGTGCCAGCACTTCATATGGGCTTTGGTTCTAGTCCCAGCTGCTCTACTTCTTATCCAGCTGTCTGCTATGGCCTGGGAAAGCAGTATAAGATGGCCCAAGTCCTTGGGCCCCTGCACCCATGTAGGAGACCAGGAAGAGTCACCCAGCTCCTGGCTTCGGATAGGCACAGCTCCAGCCGTTGAGGCCATTTGGGGAGTGAACCAGTGGATGGAAGACCTCTCTCTCTCTCTGCTTCTCCTTCTCTCTTTGTATAACTCTGACTTTCAAGTAAATAAATAAATCTTAAAAAAAAAAAAAAAGACTTGGTGTCTGGGACCATATTTAAAAAAAAAGGTTTATTTATTTAAAAGGCAAAATTACAGAGAGGCAGAGGCAGAAAGTGGAAGAGGGGGAGGGGGAGCGAGAGGGAGGGAGGGAGGAGGAGAGGGGGAGGGAGAGAGAGACAGAGACAGAGAGAGAGAGAGGTATAGGATGCCAGCACTGCAGGTTGTGGCTTTACCTACTAAGGCACAGTGCCGGTCCCCTACTAAATTCTTAATTTGATAATCAAAACAGTTGTAGGTCAAGTGAGCAGAAACCTAACTTGAATTGTCAAAGCAAAAAGTCATGGCCTCCAAATCAATTTCCATCCTTCAACAAATTTACAGACCAAGAACCCTTGGGTGAAGAAGAGATCAGTTCCACTAGAGGAAAGACCCTGAACACTGTCAAAGATTTATAGTCTTTCTCACAGCCTTCTCCAAAACACTTACCATGTTTTACCAGGGTGATTGTGCTTAAGGAAATGGAAATAATCAGATTGGAAGGGATTAATTGACAATGGCCCTGAACTGTTGCTAAGCAAAGCAGCCTGCAAATGTCACGGCGGTCTGCTCACCAGAGTAGAGCTTTATGGATAGCAGTTAATCAAAAAAGTTTTAGCTCAGTTTCATCTCACTGTGAGTCTAGTGGATTCCTGAATACATTGTGGTTATTCCCAATTCCAGAATCAACAATTTATAGAGACAGTTTTTAGAGAAACCTTCAAAATTAAGAGTAATTGTCTTTTCAACAATTAGATCTTTTTATATCTGAAGACTAAACGGAAGGGGTCAATACAGAAAAGAACTGAGATGCCACTGAAGAATTAAACAAAAAAAATCCCCCTGGCTCAGGTGCCAGGAAAGGATATAATAGCTATCTATAGAATAAGCTATTAGCATTAGAGATAAGGATTTTTTTCTGAAATTTGGAGAGAAGATTGAGTGAGTTGAAATGTAGTCAGAGATATTCTGAAGAAACAAAAGTAATAGTAAGTGAGGATGCTTCTACTAAATATCCCTTGGTTTTAAGGGCAAACATCTTCCAACAATGACAGAATGAGTACTTATAGGACTTGAGCCATTTAGAAAAGTAAAAACTTAAATTCCTTTTAAAAATGATATGTCAGTTTACATCACTGAGAACTTTTTATGGTATAGTCAAAATAGATAACTACTCCCACATATTGTAATTTGAGGTGGCCAATGCAAAGAATTAAAAGGGGGAAATACCACAATACTTTCTACTTTATTTTTATAAAGCATTAAAGGCAGTTAAAACTCTATAAAGTTAAATTATATCAACTAGCACCAGTAACACACACAGTGACAAAGTGTTTCAATTAGCTTTTCTGGATAGTTAATTATCTCTTAGCGATATCATCAGAGAATTAGACACAGGACTGGTAAACAAGGAGGGGAGGTACATGGTTAACTATCGTTCTAACTATTTAAAGGATAGAAAGAATAGCAGTGTTAAGAACACTAAAAATATGTTATACCCAGGTGTCAAAAATGGAGGAAAGTGTACTTAACACATACTCTGTTTTATACCAAATAAAGTCTAAAAGTTTCATGGCTGTGAGGAAACCTGAATATTTTATATTATTTTAAATCCTGAAATAAAATCTTGACAAAAACTTGGTCTCCATGAAAATCAGGAATTTTATCTTGAGGTTCTTCAACCTAGGAACACCATCTCTCCTGTTCTTCACACACAACATAAAATACAGTGTGAGGATATGATTATTAGCCTTGATCCTGAGTCCTTCTGACCACAATTGCTGGACAGGTCAGAGAAAAATACTTGAAATCAGAGTTAAACAAACACTCACTATGAATAAAAGAAAATTAGAGTAAAATTAAAATGAAGATAGGATTCAGAGGCTCTTCAGCAAAGTTTCAAAATATCTTTTGGTTTGAGCAATAAAAGCAAGTTGGAATATTTCTTGAATGAGGAAATGCAAGTAAAAACCACAATGAGGTTTCAACTCATCCCCATTAGAATGGCAATCATCCAAAAATTAAAAAAAAAAAATCTGGCAAGGATGTGTTGAATATGTTGAAGACATATTCAAATATATGCCACATTTAAGTCCCCTAAAACAGTTTGTGGGAATATAAACTAGTACAACCATTATAGAACACAGTAAAGAGATTACTCAGAAATCTGACAATAGATTTGCCATATGACCCAGCCATCCCACTCCTCTGAATTTACCTAAAAGAAAATCACAATATGAAAGGGTTACCTGTATAGCCCCATGTTTATGGCAGCTCAATTCACAATAGCTGAAATATGGAATCAACCCAGATATGCATCAGCTGATTACTGGATAAAGAAAATGTTATATATACATAATGGAAAACCATCCAGGCATAAAAAAGAAATAAATCCTGTGTTTTGCAACAAAATAGATGCCATCGGAGACCTTATTCTTAGTGAAATAAGCCAGTGACAAAAAGACAGATGTATATTTTCTGTGATTTGTGGTAACTAATATATAGAGTAGAAAAAACATAAGCTATATGAGTGAAATTGACATCTTGAGATTTGATTATTGTTCATTATAGCCTTTGTCTTACTCCTGAGGAATAGTGGTCTATTTGTTGAATTCTTTGTTTAATGGAAGAATAAGGTTGTGATTATAAAGCACATAGAAAGTATGCCATCACAAAAATTAAAAGAAAAATAAGAAAGAAATAAAAGGAAGGGTGGGAATGAGGGAGGGAGACCGAGTGGGAAGTATCATTATGTTCTTAAAACTGTATATATGAAATCTGTTCCCTTTATAAAAATAAATTTAAAATTTTTCCTGAATGAGACAAATGAAAGTTTCAGTCATTTTTGAATCTGTTATTGATACATTTAGAAACCAAATTTATCATCTGTTGAAGACATATTCAAATATATGTCACATTGGCATGCATCACTGTCCTCCGGAGTGGTGTTAGGCAGAATGCCAAGAACCAAGTCATGCATCCATTTTCCAAGATCAGAAGGAGAACTATTCCATTATATGTTACAATAGCAGTCTCCTCTAACAAAATTCTAAAACAGCAAGTCTTATATGTAAAATAAAGTGTTCTCAATATAATAAAGCAGTTTATACTTAATTCAGAGACTCTAATCAATTTTCGACCTATACAAAATGATTTTTTGGGAGGCTGGTGTGGGGAGCAACTGGGACTAGACTAAGTTACTCGAGTTAAGACTTATTCTATGCATCTGCTCTCCCACAATATGGCGCTGGGAGAGGAGGAAACAGCTTCTACACAGCTGCCTCCAGTTCAACCAATAAACAGCAGGACCTGCTCCTGATTGGAGGAGAGCAGCGTACTCGGCGTGTGGGTAGCAGAGTTGGGATTGGTGGAAGAGGACTATAAAGGAGGAGAGAGACAACATGCACCAGGAACATCTAAGGGGAACACCTGAGGAACATCTGAGCAGCCCCTGAGAGAGCCGGCCGGCGGTGTGCCGCTCCTCCGCGGAAGTGGGGAAAGTGGAAGGGGGGCACCGCCCTTCCACAGAGGTGGAAGGGACGGCAGCCAACCCGGGAAGAACCAGCAGCAAACCCGGGGAGGGCCGAGCAGACAAAAGAACAGCGCAGGGTCCTGTGTCGTTCCTCCACGAAGAGGGGGAGCGACATAATGGTGCCGTGACTCAGATATGAAGCCTAGGCAGGATTTAGTGTCGTTCCGCCACGAAGAGGGGGAGCGACAGGCTGGCATTGTGGCACAATGGGATAAGCTGCCACCTGCAAAACCAGTTCAAGTCCTGGTTGCTCTGTTCCCATCCAGCTCCCTAATAATGCTCCTAAGAAAGCAGCAGAAGATGGCCCAAATGCTTGGGCGCCTGCACCCAGGTGGGAGACCTGGATGGAGTTCCTGACCAACACAGTCACGTATTCATTTATGTCATCAAAACAAGTTTCACAAACCAATATTCAAGCCTTCCTTACCATAAACAGTGTACTTAATTTTCTACCTTAAAGTATATGCTCATTTTAAAATAATAAATATTGCTAATTAAACCCATGCCATGACTTACTAATGAATTATGCCTGCAAATTAAAAAACATTGGTATAGATAAAGTCCTGGGACAGAGTAACAGTAATTAGTCCACACAGAAATCACATATATCTATCCACATAGGGTTATAATCAAGTGAACAAACTGTAATTCATTACTTTTCAAGTTAATTTTTTTTAATTTTTAAGTGTGATTGTGTTAAATTCAGGAATATATGATTTATAATTTCATATATCACATCTTTTATATTTCTTGCCAAATTATTTTTAATTTTTTCCTCTTTGCAAGCCAGTAAAGGTTTATCCTTTCTAGTTCCACTGAAAACTACTTTCTCAAGGAAGAATAAAAAAAGCAAGTTCCACTGGCCTTCTCAAGGAAGAATAGAAAGTATTATCCACATCTCAGCTCTAGTTAAACTCCACTTATAACTAAAAATAATTTGTATTCATCTATTTTAAAGACAAACTCCATGTAATTGGCACAACTCAAAAATATCACATATTTTCAGTGATTTGATGACTTCTTTAACAGTAAGACATTTGTGTCTTGGGTACAAATGAATATAAATGTAAACTGGGAATATCTCATCTCCACAAATAATGTTTAAAGAGAAAAGTTTCTGTTATTGTTTGCCAAACAAATATTCCAGAGCAAAACCAAAAAAAGCATAGGGTTGGAAGTGTTTCTTCTAGCTCAGTTCTCATCCATGAAGTTTCCTTGAACAAGTGAGATCTCTCATAGAAGAGCAACTAATATGGGCCAATACATTTCATTATTAAAATGTTCAGATAAAAATATCAATCATTTTGTCTAGAATATCATTAAGCTTTCTACATATATGTAAAAACAAATGCAATCTGAGTTACTATGACTCCTTCTCACAGTTTACAACGAAGTATGGTTTTGCTAATCTTACAAAATAAAATCTAACAATAATTCCATGGGCAAGACAATTCAAACTTTTTCATGTCCATTATGTAATCCTTTCAGTAATAATCTTCACAATCTAGAATGGCTGAACATATGACAAAGTAATAATTTTCAATTCAGAATTATTTATTCCTTAGGACTATTTGCATCTTTACCTTACTATCCTGTTCTTTTCCTTTCAGATGCCCCATTTTTACTGGGTTTTGCTTTACCTTCCATTATTACCACTGAGTAATATAAGTAAATATATTTACACAATATACATTCATATACTCTCTGAAACAAAAGATACTACATGGAAAGTACTTTATTTGCCTTATTTTTCTTACATATGTATATAGGGGTGCTTTTTATTCATTTTTATAGCTTTATATTACTCCATGGTATGGATATGCCATAATTCACTCAACCAGTGCCTTACTCATGGACACTTGGATTGTCTTCATTCTTTTTACATTCTTAATTATTACAGTCATTGCCAATAGATGTCCTTGCATGTATATAATTTTGTCTCCTGCCAATTTATTGTTTGAAACAGATTCCTGGAAGTGTGATTTACAGTATTGAAGAATAGATGAATTTGCAATTCTTTCAGATGCTCCATATTACCCTCCATTAGGGTCATATCTCCCGTGTTATTTATAACCAATTTTTAAAAAGCAACCACTTTAGAACACCATGTTGTGATGTAGAGTCCTACCTAGGTGTTCAAGTGATTGGTTCCAGAACTGCACATGGATGTACAAGTCTCTTAGATAAAATGGCATAGTATTTGCATATATCCTACATACATTTTTTCTAAATAATCTCTAAATTACTTATACTACCTAATGCTATGTAAATAGTTGTTATACTGTATTGTTTAGAGACAAGAAATAATTTGTACATGGTCAGTACATACGTAATTTTTTTTTTTTTTTGACAGGCAGAGTGGACAGTGAGAGAGAGAGACAGAGAGAAAGGTCTTCCTTTGCCGTTGGTTCACCCTCCAATGGCTGCCGTGGCCACTGCGCTGCAGCCGGCGCACCGCGCTGATCCGATGGCAGGAGCCAGGAGCCAGGTACTTCTCCTGGTCTTCCATGGGGTGCAGGGCCCAAGCACTTGGGCCATCCTCCACTGTACTCCCTGGCCACAGCAGAGAGCTGGCCTGGAAGAGGGGCAACCGGGACAGAAGCCGGCGCCCCGACCGGGACTAGAACCCGGTGTGCTGGCGCCGCAAGGCAGAGGATTAGCCTAGTGAGCCGCGGCGCCGGCCCATACGTAATTTTTAAAACATATTTTTCATCTATCCTTAATTGAATCTGCAAATGCAGGACCAATGAATACAGAGGGTGAACTATATATTCTTCACTAAGCATTACAGGTCCACCTTCCACTCTTTACCATGTTCTGTCTTTATGGACTGTGTTCCCAGGTTTTTTGTCTTCTATCTTTCAATTGAGTTCAGTCATTGAGAGATAATGGTAGGCAATTGGAGGATTGGAGAAGAGATGGAGCTTGTTAGGACACAGTTGAGCCATGGCTGGGTTCTTCTATCAAAGACCAAAGTCTTCTCATTGTACTCTTCTACAGCCATAGCTTTTGCCAGTTTTCATTAACAACTCCACCACCTTCCTCCTTTAGGCCTATGAATAGCAATCAGTTCATGCTGCTTTGCATCTCCAACCCTAGTTGATCAACCCTAGTTGATTTCCCTTTATTCTGTGCACAACTTTAAATAGTTCCTCTATTAAACTCTTTTTATCTCCCCTTTTGAGTGATCATCTGTTTCCTACTGTGTGTCTGACCTATACTTATGTGTCATATTTATTTTAATGAATAAAAATTCATGATTTCAAATTTTAAGGAAATGGACATGAAATCAAAATGACCACCTATGTACCTGACTTTGACAAAGAAACAGCTATTAAAAATCATGCAAAATGAAGGATAAAGCAAAAAATGGTGAGGAAGAAAATTCATCAAGAAGTTATTCAAAATATTCTCAACAGAACGATTAAATAAAATGCTTAATTTCTGTAAGAAGTTTAAAAAAACAAGGTACAGAAAAAGCTTCTAGACATGTGAAAGAAGTGAATAACTAATAAAATATAAATATGGAACACTTCTGAAGAAGATTCCCCATAAAAGAGACAGTCTCTATCAATCTATGGACTAGTGTCTTGGTTAATATGACTGAAACATTTTCTAATATCAATTTGAGTAGTAAAAACATAAGAACAGATGTATTTTATGAGTATGTCCAAAGACCTAGTTTTTAATTATCTAGTCTTTATTTCCAAGGGCTCCAGAAGTGTTAATTCTCATTAATATTAAAATATTTAATAGATAAGATTAATTTTACTCATTTCACTACACTGAAACATGAAATTTCCAGGCCTGTAACACCTCACTTGCTATATGATTTTCATATTCAGCTTTACTAATGCTTTCCTATTATTTAATTAAATAACACCTCAGGATTTTGACTTCTTGGTCTTCTATCCATTACTTTTTTTAAATTATAAAAATTAGGAAAATTGAACATTTAGATTCAATTATATTCAACATATGCATCCATTATTTATTCTTCTGTCATATCACTTTTTCATTATCATGTAAGTTAAAATAAAATACATATACTGAAAGTTCAGCTGCTTAACCTCTAATTGTATTATACTTTTCTAAATAGGAAAACATGTGACAGCATCATATCAGAGATTATAATATTTAAATAAATAGTAGTTGAATTGGAATCTACTCCTCAGTGAAGCCTAACTTTTAATTTCATTGGAAATTTCATACCTCCATAAAATTAAAAATCTCATCTCTTTATATTAGTGTATTTCTTTGAAGTTAGGTTTCCAAAATCTAATATCTATTCTATGATATAAGATTTGTCATGGTTTTAATAATAGTTAGCATGTTCCCAAAAGGCCTATGTATTAGAATCTTAGTCCCCAAAGTTTTATATTAATAGTTAATGGATTGGCCAGCTCCGCAGCTCACTAGGCTAATCCTCCGCCTGCGGCGCCGGTACTCCGGGTTCTAGTCCCAGTCAGGGTGCCGGATTCTGTCCCGGTTGCTCCTCTTCCAGTCCAGCTCTCTGCTGTGGCCTGGGAAGGCAGTGGAGGATGGCCCAAGTGCTTGGGCTCTGCACTCACATGGGAGACCAGGAGGAAGCACCTGGCTCCTGGCTTCAGATCGGTACAGCATGCTGGCCACAACGCGCCCGCCATAGCGACCACTTGGGGGGTGAACCAACAGAAAAAGGAAGACCTTTCTCTCTCTCTCTCTCTCTCACTGTCTATCAAAAATAAATAAATTAATCAATTAATAGTTAATGGATTAATGTAATGTTTAATGGGTTAAGAGTGAAGACTTGATGTAACTGAAGCATCAAGGAGTTCAACCCAGTGGGAGGCCTTCTTAAAGGCATTGTGTGTGCAGCTTAAATGTAGTTCTCAGAAGAACATTGCTTACAAAGTGATGTTTGGCCTATGTGTGTTTCCTGGCTTGTTGTGTGATCCTCCTCTATCATCAGACACCAGACACATGAACCACCTGATCTGACTGTGAACATCCAAAACTGTAAGGTGAAATAAACCTTCTCTCTTCCTAAATAGTCCCTTACAATGACCCACCCCATGCAATCAGGGAACTCTGAGCCCCTGACACCAGACACATTGGGTACAGCCCAGAGACCCAGCTATCCCCCGCACCATAGGGTGCAATCACGGAGTCCCAGTCACGGCACAGAAGGCTTCCACAGTTGTACAGAGGATGTGCTCTGTCCTGCTAGCCTTTCTTGTCCACAGACACAGAAGATACGTTCCCAGATCCTGCTGCCTGTGGGTGTTCCACCTGGGCAGTTTGAGCCCTGGATCCTGTGTTATGTTGAGAGGAAGGGGGAACCTCACTGGCCTATGTGGGGACCCACCTCCCATCAACCCTCCCAGCCAAGCTCAAAGTCAATGGGGAATGTGGATTTTTTCCTCTGGTAAAATACCCTGGTCACATGTGCTCACAAGAGCTGCAGCCACTACTGGTGTCAAAATGGCACCATCTCCCCTCAGGATGCCAGGTGCCCTTTTGGGACAGCGAGAAACAAATGTGCTTTTCTTTCACTGAATTAGTCAGGTACCCTGTTTACATTAGGGTTCCAGTCTGGAATCAAAACAAAGCGGTCCTCAAGGCTCTCCCTGTAGCATTGTCACCAGTGGCATGGTCTACTATAGTCTGCTCTCACCTCACTCTCCAAAGCTGGCACATCCTCCAGCTCTCAGCTAATTCTGGTTTCATGTAAGTTAGGAATTGTTCCCTCCTCTTATATTTCCTTGAAGAAATAGAATTGGTGATTTCTTCATTAATTTTTATATAATTTGCCAGTGACGTATTGCTATGTGTATAAAGTAAATCCATGTAAAGCTGCCACCTGCAATACTAGCATCCCATAATGGTACTGATTCAAATGCTGGCTGGTCCTCTTCTGATCCACTGCTGCTAACGTTCCTGGCAAAGCAGTTAACAATGGTCCAAGTGTTTGGGGCCCTGCACCCATGGTGGAAGGCCCAGATGAAGCTCCTGGCTCCTGGCTTCAGCCTGGCCCAGCACTGGTCATTGCAGCCACTTGGGGAACCAGTGAACCAGCAGGTGGAAGATTTCTCTCTGTCTCTCCGTCTCCAGTGAAACATCATCTGTCTCTATATATTCTGCTTATTTACTACTTACAGGAGTATGCTGTTTACCTGATTCATCTCAGATGAGCTTTAGTACTATGTGATTTATAATGAATTGATCCATTCAAGGAGGTGGACAGCTTTATATACACAGTTTTTCCAACTATTCCATCATTAACACTGTATGTCTACAGTCTATAATAATTCCACTTTCATTCTTGTTTCATTTTATTATTTCTATAATAATTCCTCTTTCATTCTTGATATTGTTAATTTGTCTGCTGTTTGGGGGCTGGCGCCGTGGCTCACTTGGTTAATCCTCTGCCTGTGGCACCGGCATCCCATATGGCGCCAGGTTCTAGTCCCGGTTGCTCCTCTTCCAGTCCAACTCTCTGCTGTGGCCCGGGAGGGCAGTGGAGGATGGCCCAAGTGCTTGAACCCTGTACCCTCATGGGAGACCAGGAGGAAGCGCCTGGCTCCTGGCTTTGGATCGGCGTAGCACCGGCTGTGGCGGCCACTTGGAGGTGAGCCAACAGAAGGAAGACCTTTCTGTCTCTCTCACTAACTCTATCTGTCAAATAAAAAAAATTGTCTGCTGTTTTTATTTTTTTCAGACTTTTTAAAAGTTTATCAATTCTCTTTCTGAAAGATTTTGAGATCTCTTCACTCTCAGTTTTCTGAAATTTTATGATAGTTTACCTGCTAATTTTATTTACTGTGGTGAGCACTCGATGAGCTCTCAACATACATGCCCTTCAAACATACCTCAAAAAATTAATGGAGACTAGAATTCAAAGATAAGTCTATTTTGGTGTAAAATTGAATCCATACATCTGAGGGGTTTTGGGAAAAGCCATGAAAAATGCATGCTATGGAAAAAAACTGCACAAATTTCAGAATTTTTTGTATCAAAATAAACTTATGTTTTAATGCAATTTCTATGAACTTTTTGAAGTATGCTCATATTTAAACATTATTTTGGATTCTCTTTCTCTTTTCCATGTTTTCTCATTTTGGGACTTTTATATCATATATCAGACCCTATGTCTTCTAAAGTGTTCTTTCTGTCCCTATTTTCCATCTTTCTCTCAGTTTCCTTGAAGACCACCTCATTTTTATCTTCCATACTTTGTGTTTAGTTTTTCATTCCAGCTATCATATTTTTAACTTCCAATAACTCTTATTTGTGCTCCAGTGTTCCTGTACAATAGCACTCTTTTTGTATAATGGATGCAATGTCTTGTCTCAGCTCTCTAGGGTATTAACAACAAATTTTGCTAAGTTTCCTCTCCCATCCTACTCTCTGCTCCCAACAGATTTCTTCTTTCATTTGTTTTGGCTTTCACCTTTTATGCTAGGAGATTTCTTCAGAGATCTCATAATCTTTGGTTTTTTTTTTTTTTCAGATTTAAAAGTATAAAACTAAAAGGCTACTTAGCAGCTTCAAGTGTGTAGATGGAGCTTATAATCTTTGAGTATTTTGTGAAGTGATTTGGCTTGGCTACTTCAACAAGGGGTACTTTACAAAGTTAATGGAACAAATGAAACTAAAATAGAAGTTTATTTTGGTGCAAACAACTTGAAATCCATGCACATAAAGGATCTTCAAAGAATAAATGGAATATGAAAAAATTATGCTTGGTTTTCAAAATATTTTTCAACAAAATAAATATATTTTAATTGTATTTTCCACAAACATTATGAAGTATTCTGTGTGTCTGGGGCATTCCTCTTGAGCTGGTTAGAGTTCACCAATGTGTCTCCTGGTGTTTGAAGGCTTGGCTGGCAGCCTTTAAGATCAAAGTAAAAGAAGAGAAAGGGGATCATAGCATTCTCACTGAATTGAACTGTTGTTATATGTCGCTCCCCGTCTTCATGGGGGAACGACACTAAACCCTGCCTAGGCTTCATATCCGAGTCACGGCACCATTATGTCGCTCCCCCTCTTCGTGGAGGAGCAACACAGGACCCTGCGCTGTTCTTTCGTCTGCTCGGCCCTCCCCGGGTTTGCTGCTGGTTCTTCCCGGGTTGGCTACTATCCCTTCCACCTCCGTGGAAGGGCAGTTCCCCCTGGCCACATTCCCCACTTCCGCAGGGGAGCGGCACACCGCCGGCCGGCTCTCTCGGGGGCTGCACAGGTGTTCCCCTTAGATGTTCCCCATAGATGTTCCTGGTGCATGCCGTCTCTCTCCTCCTTTATAGTCCTCCTCCGCCAATCCCAACTCGGCTGCCCACACGCCGAGTATGCTGCTCTCCTCCAATCAGGAGCAAGTCCTACAGTTTATTAGTTGAACTGGAGGCAGCTGTGTGGAAGCTGTTTACTTCTCTCCCAACGCCATGTTGTGGGAGAGCAGATGCATAGAATAAGTCTTAATTTCAGTAACTTAGTCCAGTCCGGATTGCTCCCCACAGTTATACAGTGCTTTCTGCCCTCAACTGTACCTGGGTTACTCAGTCCAAAAGACTCTTAAATTCCTTCAGAGTATTAAATGCACTCCAGTCTTCTGTAGGAATGGTGGTAGAAGATTTGCCTGGCTGTCTAAAGTCAGGGAATAAGGGGATCTGGAAATGTGATTCATTCTAAATCTATTGTTTTAGCAACCTGATTCTTCCAGAGGTACCCAGAGCTTTTGGGGGTGCTTCAGTAAAAACTAGATTGGTTCTCAGCTTTTGCCAAAGCTGCCTTATAATTGTCCTCTCAGTAGGCCATGACACTTAGCATTTTCTTTTCATTTTTCTACTCACAAAGTTTTGTCATTTTATTTTTCCATTTTTCATTTGCTCCATACTCATTAGTTTTGGCAGACAGAAAAGTTTTGAAATATCCTTATGTGGGGAGCAACTGAGACTAGACTAAGTTACTGGAATTAAGACTTATTCTATGCATCTGCTCTCCCACAACATGGCGCTGAGAGGGAGCAAACAACCTCTACGCAGCTGCCTCATCAGACTGATAAGCTGCAGGAGCTGATCCTGCTCCTGATTGGAGGAGAGCAGCATGCTCGGCGTGTGGGTAGCAGAGTTGGGATTGGTGGAAGAGGACTATAAAGGAGGAGAGAGACAACATGCACCAGGAACATCTGAAGGAACACCTGAGGAACATCTGAGCACCCCGAGAGAGCCGGCCGGCGGTGTGCCGCTCCTCCGCGGAATCGGGGAAAGCGGCGGGGGGTGCCACTCCTCCACGGAGGTGGAGGGGCCGGCAGCTAACCCGGGAAGAGCCAGGCAAAAAGAACAGCGCAGGGTCTAGTGTCGTTCCTCCATGAGAGGGGGAGCGACACCTTTTATTTAATCATTTTTAATAGAATTTTTGAAGGAAAACAAAGTAGCTGTATATGTCCTATCTGCTAACTTTACCTAAAATGTACTTCACCTTTATTATGTTTTCAGAGCAATACATCAACCAGAGCAATATTTATTCTCATTACTATTAGTATATTACTAATATTTATTCCACTACTATTATTTACTAATTGTTAATACATTTTTCTAATATCTAATCCACAGTAAACAACCCCTGAATGAGCTTCAGTAATTTTCTTTTTGTTGCCCTAAAGTATTTTTAGTATTCTTTAATTTTTCAAACATTATTAACTAAGGCAGTATTTACTAATCATTTATCATGTGGCAGAATTTGTACTGGGTTAGGTAATGTGGATATTTAAAGATACTTGCCTTCTGTGATTTTATGTTCTAAGGGAGAAGACATACAAATATGCTTAGTGTTAAATGTTATATAAGGTATTAAATCAGAAGTCACTTTAATATTCTAATGGATATATAAATAAGCATCTACTCACACTAATTATTCCGTAATAGATCCTTAAAGGACAAACAGGCTAAACAAGAGCATTACAGACAGATAACACAGCCTATGCAAAAGCCTGGTAGTATCCATACCTCAAAGAATATAAATTCTTACTTTCAAACCTGTCAGGTTGTCTTTTTTTTAATATCAAATGGTTATAACATCACAGTAAGGAAAGTATTAATACTAACACTTTTTTCTTGTGGGAAGAAATGAAGACACATTTAAATCAATAGTAGAGCTGGAACTAGAATTAATATTTTGATTTCTGGTTGCCATCTGAATGGCCAATCACTGGACAATTTAAATTCTACATTCTAGAACTCTCAGTCCTTTACTTGTAAGATTTTTCTTAGTGGTACACATAATAGCAAGATAATAATAATTCACATTCATCAATCTGCAAAACAGATGAATATCAGAAACTTAAAGAGGCTTATACAAAAAACTCCCAGGAACACTTAGGAGATACAAACTGGGCTTGAAGGCAAGTCAGTGCTCTTAGCCATGATGCAACACTCAAAGGTATTTTATTGTTTAAACATAAAATCAAAAATTTCTAATTTAACTTAAAAATAATTTAGAGTCTGATCCAGCCCTACTTACATACCTCAGCTAATATGAATTCCTACTAATATCCAAACTGATGCAGGTCATATTTTTCCAAGAACATTTCTTTCTTATTCTCCATTTTGTTATTTAACAAAAAAGATCATTAAGAGGCTGGCGCTGTGGTGTAGTGGGTTAAGCATCTGCCTCTGGTGCTGGCATTCCATATGAGTACCAGTTAGAATATCAGCTGTTCCACTTCCAGTCCAGCTCCCTGCTAATGCACCTGGGAAAGCAGTGGAAGATGGCCCTAGTGTGAGGGCCCCTGAACCTATAAGGGAGGCCCAGAAGAAGCTCCTGCCTCCTGGCTTCAGATCAATCCAGCTCCAAACATTGCAGCCATTTGGGGAATCAGATGGAAGATCACTCTCTGTCTCTCCCTCTCTCTGTCTGTAACTCTGGCTTTCAAATAAATAAGCAAATTTTAAAAATTTTTAAGCAGTTACATTCCAAGTACTATATTAGTGCTGGTTTTAAAGAAAGAGAAGACAACGAGAGCAGAAATTTAGCCTAGTGGTGAAGACACTTAATCTCACATCCGAGTGCCTGAGTTTGGTTCCCAGCTCTGACTCCTGACTCCAACTTCCTGCCAACACAGGCCCTAAGAGGCAGTAGTGATGGTTCAAGTTAATTAGGGTTCTGCCACCCTTATGAGAGACCTGGGTTGCATTCCCTGCTCTTGTCTCCAACCCCGGCCCTGGCCCAACCCCAGCTGCCGCAGGCATTGGGGAGTAAACCAGTAGATCAGAGCTCTCTATCTGCTTGTCTGTTTCTCTGCCTACCTGTATCTCTCTCTGCCCCTTTACCTCTCAAATACAATAAATAACTTTCAAATATAAAAAAAAAACTTAAGATTTTTTTTAAAGAAATAAAAATGCTATCTTTGCCCTTAAACAGTTCAGAGTCTAGACAGAAGAAATCAATGAGTTAAATACAGCCTTTCCTGTGCTTTACTTAGGGTAAATACTGGAATCCAGAAGAACATAAGGCAAAAGCTCCTAAATCACTCAGAATGGATGAGGGAATGTTTCAATGAGATGATGCTTAATCTTAATAAATCTTGAGACAAAAGAAAGAGTTATCTGGACAACAACAAAGAGAAATGAGGGGCCAAAGTCATTACAGACTGAAGAGACAGTATTTTTAAAAGTTTGAGACCCTATCTCTTTATAACTAGTAGGATCTAAAATTAAGTTTAACTAAAAATGAGTATGTTTAAATATCACTTCCTCACACAGGCTTTTCTTGACAACCCCCAGACTTGTTAAATTGTATGTGTCAGATTCATATAGCACCTTTTATTTTCATTTCTCCTGTTATACTCTTCACACTTGATTTATTTTAATCATTAACTCTCTTCCCTACTGGACATAAAGTTGTATCTATTTTGTTCACTATTGATCCACCAGAATTTAGCATCTGAGAAGTGTTCACTAAGTATTTAGCAAATCACTCAGTGATGAATGTTCATGTAGGGAAACTACAAATATCTTAGTACAAATGAAGTTAAGGGTGTACATTGGCACGTGGCAGGAGATGAGCATTAAAGGCTATTTAAGCAATGCAAAGAATTCTGGAAATTATCTTAAAGGAAATGGGAAACCCCTGAATAAGCTTAAGTAAGAAAATGTCTGTTCATGGTTTACATTTCAGAATGAGTACTCTGGTGGCTGAATGATGAGTGAATTGGTTTGTTGATGAATAAGGGAAAGAAAAACTTAGGTAAGAAATGATTAAAATATTTCAATTTAGAATGAATGTGAACTCACATCTAATAAAATAATGAAAGTTGCATCCAGCATTGTGGAGGAGCAGGTTAAGCCACAGCCAACAATGCTGGCTTACATATGGCTTACATTTTGAGTCCTGGCTGCTCCACTTCTGATCCAGCACCCTGCTAATGCTGTTGGGAAAGCAGTAGTAGAATGTAGTACAAAAGCTTGGGCCAATGCCACCCACATGAGAGACCTGGAAGAAGATCCTGGCTCCTAGCTTTGGCTTGGCACAGCCCCAGCCATTGTAGCCATTTGGTGAGTGAATCAGCAGATAGAAGATCTCTCTCTCTCTCTCTCTCTCTCTCTCTCTCTTTCTCTCTCTCTCCCCCCTCCCTCCCTCCCTCCCTTCCCCCAACTGTAACTCTTTTTCAAATAAATAAATCAATCTTTTTTTTTACAAAAATAGCTTCCCTTTCCTCACATCCTTGCTAACATTTATTACTGTCTTTTGGATAATACCCTTTCTGACAGGGACATTCAATAAAATGGGAGGAGATACCGAAGTCTTTTGTCTCAATTTTGCACTCACTTATATATGGTTAGGATATACTCACTTATATGTGGTTATTGCATGCAGGTTTATAACCTGAAGCAACATCACACAGTGGTTAATAGCAAGAGTTCCACGGCTAGACCTCTTGGTTTGAATCCATTATCATCCTATCTTTCACTGACAATTTGAATATTAGGCAAGTTACTTAATTTCTTTTTCAGTGTACTATATGTATTTTAAGTGGGTGTGTACACACATATATGTACTAAATGTATGTATATATAGTGTGATTTAAATACACATGTCTGTGTGTATGTGTGTGTGTATGTGTATAAAGGTACTTCAAAACATTTATAGAAAAAATGTAATGAAAAGAAATATTCTGGTGCAAAAAAAATTCAGAAATTCTTTGTTAGTTTTAGGCTTTTTTTTTTTTCACTATAAAGAGAACACATTTCATGTGTGTCATAGATACAGTTCTAAGAAGATAATGATACTGCCACCTGTCCTATCCTCCCCTGTCGCTCCCCCTCTTCATGGAGGAATGACACTAAGCCCTGCCTAGGCTTCATATCCGAGTCACGGCACCATTATGTCGCTCCCCCTCTTCGCGGAGGAACGACACTAAACCTTGCGCTGTTCTTTTGTCTGCTCAGCCCTCCCCGGGTTTGCTGCTGGTTCTTCCCGGGTTGGCTACCGACCCTTCCACCTCCGTGGAAGGGCGGTTCCCCCTGCCACTTTCCCCACTTCTGCGGGGGAGCAGCACACCGCCGGCTGGCTGTCTCGGGGGCTGCACAGGTGTTCCTTCAGATAGATGTTCCTGGTGCATGTTGTCTCTCTCCTCCTTTATAGTCCTCTTCCACCAATCCCAACTCTGCTACCCACACGCCGAGTACGCTGCTCTCCTCCAATCAGGAGCAGGTCCTGCTGTTTATTGGTTGAACTGGAGGCAGCTGTGTAGAAGCTGTTTCCTCCTCTCCCAGCGCCATATTGTGGGAGAGCGGATGCATAGAATAAGTCTTAATTCCAGTAACTTAGTCTAGTCCAGAGTTGCTCCCCACACTCCCCTTCCATTCTTTTTCTTTCCTTTAATTTTTGCAATAATGTAATTTCAATTTACTTTATAATCAAAGGCTTAATGAATCACTACCATAATGTACAACAAGTAAGAAGTAGAAAGATCATTGTTCCACAGGAATATAGACAAGGGCTATAAATTGAAATCCAGTCATAAGCTGTCAGTTTCATTTTTATATATTGTGTTTTTTGCATTCTATATTAACTGCCACATCCTGAAGAAAACATAGGATATTTGTCTTTTCGGGACTGGCTTATTTCACTAAGTGCAATGGTCTCCAGTGAGATTCATTGTGTTGCAAAAGACAGGATTACATTCTTTTTTATGACAGAGAAGTATTCCATCATGTATATATACCACATTTTCTTTACCCAGTCATCAGGTGAGGGACATTTGTATTGATTCCATATCTTAGCTATTGTGAATTGAGCTGCTATAAACATAGGATTACAAATAACTCTTTCATATGCTGATTTCATTCCTACTGGGTAAAGGCCCAGTGGCATGGCTGGATCATGTGATAGACCTATTTTCATATTTCTGAGGAATATCCATAATGGTTTCACTAGATTACATTTTTACCAGCTGTGTATTAGGGTACCTTTTTCTCTACATTCTCATTGGCATTTGTTATTTTTTTGGTTTTTGGATAATAGCCACTCTAACTGGGGTGAGATGAAACCTCATTGTGCATTTCCCTGATGGCTAGTGATCCTGAGCAACCTTACATATCTATTAGCCATTTGTATTTCATCCTGTCAAAAATGACTGTTCCTGTTCTTTGCCTATTTCTTAACAGGATTGTTTGTTTAGTTGTTGTTAAGTTTCTTGAGCTCTTTATATATCCTGGGTATTAACAGTTTATCAGATGTATAATTTGCAAATATTTCCTCCCATTCTGTAGTTGTTGCTTCACTTTACCAGCTGTTTCCATTGCTGTGCAGAAGTAATATACATTTCCCATGAAATCTTTGAAGACCTACCATGTGCATGAATTTCAAAATTGTTGAACCAAATTAAACATTTTTCATTCTATTTTCCATGAACTTTTAAAATTACTCTTGTATTTATATATAAATATACATACACACATTCACAGCTTCCTCTACTTTACCCAATGTGGATAACTACAATATTTAATATGAGAGTATTTTAAATAGTTTATGAAAAAATGAAGTAAAACTAATTTTGAGGGGCCAGAGTTGTGGTACAGAAGGTTAAGCCACTGCCTGTAATACCAACATCACATATGAGTGCTGGTTGAAGTCCTGGTTGCTCCCTTTCCTAGCCAGGTCCCTGCTAAATGTGCCTTGGAAAGTGATGGAAGATGGTTCAAATACTTGGGCCCTGTACCCATGTGGAAGACCAGGACAGAGTTCTATGGTCCTGGCTTCAGACTAGCCCAGTCCCAAATGTTGTGGTTGTTTAGAGAGTGAACCAGCAAATGGAAGATCTCTCTCTCTCTCTCTCTCCCTCTCTCTCTCCTCTCTTTCTCCCTCTCTCTCTTTCTGTATTTCCCTCTCTTTCTGTAACTCTACCTTTCACATAAATAAAAAAAAATCTTTAAAAAAAATAAATTTGAGAGGCCAGTGTCATGGCATAGCTGGTAAACCTATCTCCTACAACACAGGCATCCCATATGGATGCTAGTTTGAGTCCTGGCTGCTCCACTTCTGATTCAGCACCCTGCTAATAGCCTGGGGGAAGCAGTAGAGGATGTCCCAAGTGCTTGGATCCCTGCCATCCACTTGGGAGACCTGGAAAAAACTCCTGGTGCCTTTACACCATCCCAGCCCCCACAGTTGCAGCCATTTGGGGAGTGAACCTGTGGATGGAAGATCTCTATCTCTCCTTCTCTTTCTCTGTAACCCTGCCTTTCAAATAAATAAATACATCTTTAAAATAAATAAATAGGCCGGCGCTGCAGCTCACTAGGCTAATCCTCCACCTGCAGCACCGGCACACCGGGTTCTAGTCCCGGTCAGGGCGCCAGATTCTGTCCCGGTTGCTCCTCTTCCAGTCCAGCTCTCTGCTGTGGCCTGGGAGTGCAGTGGAGGATGGCCAAGCTCCTTGGGCCCTGCACCTGCATGGGAGACCAGAAGGGAGCACCTGGCTCCTGGCTTCAGATCGGCGCAGCGCCATAGCGGCCACTTGGGGGGTGAACCAACGGAAAAAGGAAGACCTTTCTCTCTCTCTCTCTCTCTCTCTCTCTCTGCCTGTCAAAAAAAAAAAAAAAAAGAAAGAAAGAAGATAAACTTGAGTGAAAAAAATCTTGAAATCCATCCATAGTTGTTTTTTTTTTCTAAGCATGCATTCCCATAAACTTTTGAAGACTCCTCTTATGCAGGAATTTGGGAAATTTTTGCACCAAAATAAAATCTTTTAATTTGCTTTTCCATTAACTTTTTGAGGTACCCTTACATATTTATTAAGCAAAGCAGCATCAAACACTTTATGCACCATGCAAATTTCAAGCTCTATTTCAAGTATTTATTTATTTGATTCTAATTACAATTCTGGATATTGGCATATTAGTACACCACAACTCGAAATAAAAAGACAGACTAAGTAACTTTCTTAAAATAAAAATTACCAGCAAACTGGAAGTGATGGGATCCAAACAAGAGTACATTGTTCAATGGACTCAATAAATCTCATGAGATTGAATGAATTTGCAAAAGAACATGGGTAGAAATAATGGTACACATTTATAGGCAACACATGGAAACCAGTCAAACTCAATTGCCTTCTAGGAAGAGGAGTTTGATGAAGGAATATTCTATTATCTTTCAACTTCTTATTGATATTCCTGTAGTACAATTTTTTAAAGACAAGAAAAAAAGTCTTTTTCAAATTCTTTTTCTTAAAAAATAAGGAATTTATTAATACATTAGATTCTCAGTCACAGCAAATGCATGATAATTACTACAACACAATTCTCATCAATTCTTATGTTACTGTGATATTAATGCAAAGAGAATAGTCAGTGTAGTTCATAGATACAATTCTAAGAATATAATATTTTACTACCTCCCTCATCTTTCCTTTTCCCTCCTTTGTTCTTTTTCCCTTTCTTTTTTCCTTCCTTCCTTCAAAGGGTCTTTTTTTCCCTACGTCATTTATCTGCGTTGGCAGAGCATGGTGAGGGTGGGGATGGGGATCAAGGTTCAAAAGTTAAAACTCTTAAAGCAATTTCTTCCAGAAATGGTCTATGATTCTAAAACAAAAATTTGGGGGATCCTTAACCATGTATACGGCTCTTTCTCAGGAAATATGAAGTCACAACAATTAATCAGTATAACCTCAGAAGAATTTCTCAAAAACAAAATTTTCAAACCATGCAGATTTCTATAGGAAAAAAGATTATTCTCAATTTTTTGGGTCTGCTATTGTTCTAAAAATAGTCCAAAGAGCACCTTTGTCTTGTTCCATTTTATTTCACCCTGTGGAGTCGTAGAGTTTCATTCCTAACATCTTTATATGAGGGAATGAAAATCCAATTTTTTTTTGATAATTCCTACATACAAACAATACTTTCCTAGATCTGATACCAAAAGTCACATCCCAGCTGTCATATTTAAAAGGAAATCTACTCTAGGATGTTCCCCAGCATTCTTACTAACTGCAGGCAATATGAAAATGCCTCTGGTGTATGGAAGAAACATGTAAAATTAGCAATGATGGTCTACATTGTGATTTCTTAATAAACAAAAGAGCAAAGCTAAAATATATAGTGACTTCCACAATTAGAGTAATTGCTGTATCCAATTTTCTCTAATACAAAGTCCTTTTTATTCAAATATTCACCATAGTGATGTGAGCATTCACTGTACTAAAACTATCCCACTAGATTGTCCTTGGTCTAGTAAATGTCAAAAACAAAGCTAAAACTAAATCAGATTATCTACCAATAAAACAGAGTTTACATCAGGGACAAGCGGGAGGTCTCTTAGCATCTGAAATCTAGGACTTTCAAGTGCTGTGGGTAGACTGAGAAATGCTCTCACATGCAACTCTGATAGGGAATTTTATTAAAACCCTTCATTTTCTGTTTACCCCCTACCTTGTCTACTAACTACTAAATCTACTCAGGAATTTAATTTTCATTTTCTAAGTCTCAAGAGGGTTAGAGCTCTGCAAACGACTTCAAAATATAGAGACTGCTCTTTTGGTTTTATTTTGTTTTCCCCAAGGAGTAAGTAGATCAGCAAGGAAATGTTCTCAGTTCATAAATCATAATCTAACATTTAATGTTCTACACTGACTGGTCCCAGCAAACTTTTTCTGTGGCCGTTTGAATTATCCTACCAGGCTATAGCCAGAATGGACTATTCTGTACCACCCAAGAACATTATTTGCTTCCTACCTCCCTACATTTCATAGGTTGTTCCTTTTCCTAATTTGATCATTTCCCTATCTTGTCTGGTCATCAGGGTCCATTCAGATGCTACTTCCACAGTTCTACATCTTTCCATGTAGCCTCTCTTCTCCTCTCCTCATTCAACTAGAAGTATTCTGCCCACTGAACTCCAGCAGAATAATTTGTTACTATCTCATCTCTGTTGTGAATCTTTATGGTACACACTACTTGTCACTTGTTATAATGACTTGCTTGAATTTATGGTTTATAAGTCACTACCCGAGGCCTCCTAAAGACAGGGATCTACTGGTTGTTATATTATTGCCCAGCACTGTGCTTACTAGAACATTGTAAAGTTGTGTATGCTTGTTTCTTTGCATTTACAAATTGTGTTGTCCTGAGATTCAGTTGATCTGGTAGCAATTCTTAGGAAATAGCTGCATATCGAGAAAATTGAGCAAGAGAAAACAAATTCAGAGATGTCACAAAATTTCAATAAAATATTAAATGAACCAATTGTACTTAGGAATTATTTATAATTTTTTTTTAAACTTTTATTTAATGCATATAAATTTCCAAAGTACGACTTATGGATTACAATGGCTTTCCCCCCGTACCGTCCCTCCCACCCACAACCCTCCCCTTTCCCACTCCCTCTCCCCTTCCATTCACATCAAGATTCATTTTCGATTATCTTAATATACAGAAGATCAGCTTAGTATACATTAAGTATGGATTTCAACAGTTTGCTCCCACACAGAAACATAAAGTGAAAAATAATAGATGATTTTTTAAAATGATGATGAAATCAGAGCAGACCTATTGTCATGTTTAATCCCAGTGAGAGTCAAGTTGGGAATTGATAATTTCTTTTTTTTTTTTTTTTTTTTTTTTTTTTTTTTTTTTTTTTACAGAGGATCAGTTTAGTATGCATTAAGTAAGGATTTCAACAGTTTGCACCCCCATAGAAACACAAAGTGAAATATATTGTTTGAGTACTCGTTATAGCATTAAATCTCAATGTACAGCACATTAAGGATAGAGATCCCACATGAGGAGTAAGTGCACAGTGACTCCTGTTGTTGACTTTACCAATTGACACTCCTGTCTATGGCATCAGTAATCTCCCTATGCTCCAGTCATGAGTTTCCAAGGCTATGGAAGCCCTCTGAGTTCTCTAATTCTTATCTTGTTTAGACAAGCTCATAGTCAAAGTGGAGGTTCTCTCCTCCCTTCAGAGAAAGGTACCTCCTTCTTTGATGGCCTGTTCTTTCCACTGGGATCTCACTCGCAGAGATCTTTTGCCAGAGTGTCTTGGCTTTCCATGCCTGAAATACTCTCATGAGCTTTTCAGCCAGCTCCGAATGCCTTTAGGGCTGATTCTGAGGCCAGAGTGCTATTTAGGACATCTGCCATTCTATGAGTCTGCTGAGATTCTCACTTCCCATGTTGGATCACTCTCCCCTTTATTTACTCCATCAGTTAGCGTTAGCAGGTACTAGACTTGTCTATGTGCTCCCTTTGACTCCCAGTCCCTTCACCATGACCAACTGTGAACTGAAACTGATCACCTGGAACAGTGAGATGGCATTGGTACATGCCACCTCGATGGGATTGAATTGGAATCCCCTGGTATGCTTCCAACTCCACCACTTGGGGCAAGTCAGCTTTTTTAAAGATTTATTTATTTATTTGAAAGTCTAAGTATTACAGAGAGACGGAAAGAGGGGGGAGAGAGAGAGAGAGATAGCTTTAGCATGGAGTTGGACTGGAAGTGGAGCAGCTGGGACCCAAACTAATGGCAACATGGGATGCCAGCATTGCAGGCTGCAGCTTACGCTGCTACATCACCATGGAGGCCCAAGTTATTTATAATTTTTAAGCAGATAGACATTTTTACATTAATCACCAGCAATTAAAAATATTATATTCTATCAAATAGGGACTTTGTTTTATCCACATATATGCTATTATATTTATAACATATTTCAATTTAGTCTTTCATCTAGAATCTAGAAGCCAATTAATAAACAGAAATACTAACACAAATTGTTTTGTATTCAGTGACAATTTTTGTTTGAGACATTTCTGGTGGCAAAGAAAATAACTCAGATCATTAAATCTAAACTGTGTAAATGTGTCTACGATTTCTTTAAACCTTGATTTTTATATCTTAATTTTAACCTTTAACTATAATCAAAAGTGTTCTGAAATTGTTGTTAAATTTGTCCAAAAGCCTAGTAATCTTTCTGTCTTGAATGAAATAGTCAGTATTACATAGAAAAACAAGTACCCCTCTTCCATGAGGAATATATTCCAACACTCCAAAATGTGCCTGAAATAGAAAATTGTAACAATTCCTATATATATCATGTTTTTCACCTATGCATGCACACATACCTACATACATACATGTGATAAAATTTATTTTATAAATTAGGCACAGTAAGATTAACAATAGCTTAAAAATGAATGATTATAGGAATATACTATAACAAGAGTTATTTACAGTTTATGAATCACTCATTACTGAAAGTTTCTACTTAATATCTTTGGAACACAGTTGACCTGGATAACTGAAACCACTAAAAGCATATCAGAGAAGGAGGACTACTGTGGAGTTTAAATCAGCGTCATAAGCAAATGCAAAAAACTTCGTTTTTCATCAATTCACAACTTTTTGTCAGTAAAGATTAGGATTTAATCAGATGTAACATTTTATTTGTTATACATTTTTAAGATTAGAGAGAGAGAGAAAAAGGTCTTCCTCTGCTGGTCCATTCCCCTGATGGCCACAATGGCTAGAGTTGAGCCAATCTGAAGCCAGGAGCCAGGAGCTTCTTGCAAGTCTCCCACCCAAGTGCAGGGGCCTCAGCTTTTGGACCATCTTCTACTGCTTTCCTAGGCCACAGCAAAGAGCTGAATCAAAGAGGAGCAGCCAGGACATGAACTGGTGCCCATATGGGATGCTGTGCCATAGGTGGAGGCTTAGACCTTTTCACCACAGTGCTGGCCCCTATTCTTCACACTTTTTAAAGATTTATTTATTTGAATGGCAAACAGAGAGAAGGAGAGACAGAGAGGAAGGGAAAGACAGAGAGAGCTTCCATCAGTTGATCACTCCCCCAAATGGTTGCAACAGCCCAGGCTGGGCAAGATTAAAGCCAGGAGCCAGGAATTCAATTCTGGTCTCCCACAGGGGTGGTAGGGACTCATGCACTCGAACCATCATCTGCTGTTTCCCAGGCACATTATCAGGGAGCTGGATCAATGGTGGAACCTACTCATTTGTATTTTTATACTCATCTTTATTTTAGTGTAGTGTATGTTTTTGGTTTAATTTATTTGCTAAGGAGAGTGAGGCATGGGGAGCAAAACCATGTATGCCTTTCATCACAAGGCCTGCCAACAGCCCATCCAAGCTCTTAGAATGGATAATAAAGTCTGCCAACAAATAATGTTGACAATAATGCACTTGTTATATACCTGTTACACTTTAAAGAGTTTTACATACATTAATTCAATCTTCCCTACTCTGATGTAGTTACCATTACTATCCCTATGTTACAACTGAGGAAACAGACCTAAGATCATACAGTTGGTTAGGACAGCTAAAATTTGAACCCAGTGGAGTATGGATATTTTGCTACCATTCTATATGGCCTCATATGACTAACAAAGAAGAATTTGTGAATCGATTTCTATTGCTCCAATGCAAGAAAACAGGCACTCAGGTACACTACTGACTACCATGCACAGTTTGGAATTCTGGGGAAACAAGGGTTTGCATGAGCTTACCTATCTCCCTGCTACTTTCAGCAGGCATACTGGTATGAAAAGCAAGAGGATAACAGTCTACTTTCCACCTGCTGGTGGTTAAGCCATACTAGCTCCTTCTAATTCCCTTTCTCAGAGTCTAAGGTGAATCCTATTTCCTCCATTTTTTCAGAGAACTCCCCAGATTACCTAGATAGGTAGTCCCAGACCTGCAACTCTTTATTTCCAATATTAACTATGAAATAAATATCCATTTCCATAGCATTTAATTATACACATCTATCCTGGAATTAGATTGAATTTGAAATGTCCCTATTTTAAGTTGAATCTTGGGGTCCCCACTTCTGCATCTTGTCAATGGACTATGTCCACTTTTGCTCTCAAAAATAACTGACAACAATGGCTTATAAAATGTACAGAGTACTTTACTGATTTGCAGTTGATAATACCCTGGTTCAACAAATTAATATTTCTGTCAATAAAATTATAGAATGCATGATTATACAATTTTTTTTAAATTTGCAAAGTGTTTATTTTATTTTATTTTTTTAACTTTTATTTAATGAATATAAATTTCCAAAGTACAGAATATGGATTACAATGGCTTCCCCCCCATAACGTCCCTCCAGCCCACAACCCTCCCCTTATCCACTCCCCCTCCCCTTCCATTCACATCAAGATTCATATTCGATTCTCTTTATATACAGAGGATCAGTTTAGCATATATTAAGTACAGATTTCAACGGTTTGTTGAAATGATTATACAATTTGACCTACCTTTTATTTATCTAGTATCAAGAAATTTATGTGAAAAAAACAGATGATGAATCCTAGGATTCATCAGCTTATAGATGAAAACTCATCATAGTATACCATCTTTGAATAATCTTCAAAATATGAGTTCCTGGTATACTTTTTCTCATAATCTCCTCAAAAACATGGACAAAATTACCCAGATTGTTGTTTACAGACAGCTAACCTTTAGAAATCTTTATAATGTATGATAAAACTCACATGTAAAATACTACAGACACAACCTTTGTAAAAAGAAGATGACCAATTGTTACCAGGCAGATTTACAATCAATCTTGACATTCAAAAGGTCAAGATCATCTTGTGGAACAGGAAGAAAGACTGACATCACATTTAAATGTCCACAACAGCCTAACCCATCTACTTTTTACTATAATGTATTTTGACACAGTAATAGAAGTTGGTCTCTGGTTATTTGAAAAAAAAAAAAAGATAACACTAGACAATAAGTCTTTTTACCTTCCAAAACTGTTGAGATAGTCTCATTTAAATGTCATTTAAGAAAACTAATCAAAAATCTTTATGGTTTTGTTCTTTTGGAAGGTCATAAATGCAATGAAAAAATAACAGGATGCTATAAAACCCATGCCTAGAGGAATCTCAAAGCAATGCCAAGAAACAGAATGTACTCATGGTGACTAATACATGCAAATACTGGAAATAAATTCTAACAGATTAAATGGGTTTGTAGCAACTAAAAGGTATATTCAAATCATTCCAAAATTAATCAAGCTTAAGAATATGGCAGTCTTCCCTATTAATAAGAATATAAGCTGGCTAAGCAGCCTGAATAACATATAAATTATAGCCAATATCACTAGGTAGAATTCTTTTGCTGTGTTTTTAATTAAAAAAAAAAAGGAGAAACTGACTCCTTAACTGAGTCAATTTAGTGTTTCAGACTTTGTTAAATATATTCATTTTTAATACTGTGTCATTCACCCTGATGAGGCATTAAATCATAATCACAGTACAGAGTCATGCAGAAGAAAGTATGTTTCGGTTGAGAAATGCTACATTTTTATCTTTTTGAACTTTTAATACAGAGTATCTGACAAGTTCTCCAAAACTAGGGCAGAACTATATAAGTATAAAAATAAATAAATCATATTTTCTGCAAAATCTGAATGTCAAGCCCTGGTGGATTATTACACAAGAATGTAATTCTGCAATTATGCTATAACAAAGCAAAGCTAAATGCATTATACCTTGAGAGAGAAACATAGTTTAAAACAAGCAGAATTTCAAACCAAAAGTGGTTATATATTTTCAAATTATTTTCAGTGATGATTCTCTACTCTTCATAGCTAGCATACACAATGTAGTTATGTCCTTTCATTTTGAAAATGAAAGTAAGCCAATGCCGTCTCTCTCTAGGTCAAAAAAACTGCAACAAGCTTAAATGTCACAAGCCTTCTTTGTGAAAACACATTTATAGTCTGTTTTCATCTATAAGCAGTGTCTTAGCAGGTATCCACGTACTGTTGCATCAGAGTAACAGTATTTCAATAGATCTAAGAAATTAGTAAAACCAAAGCCTTTAAAAAGAGTCTAAATAAATACTGCAATATAAATTTCAGGAAATTAGTTTACAGCCAGATTATGAGAAATACAATAGTACTCACAAAACTTTAATTGCTATGTGGTATATACTACAATGATAGTAGTAGCATTGATGTCTATGCTTAAGAAATTCCTGATAAAAATTGTTTGTTGTGTGTCACATAAGAGTAGCTAGATATAATGTATTCTTATCAGTTTTATCAGTTTGTGCTATTTTTATCCCTTGAAGTAAAAGGTGCAATTTGACTATAGTTAGGTTAATCTGGAAAATTCTGAAGAGTCTCAAATTTTGCTTTTAGTCACATACAAAGAATCTCTTCCTTTAATCTCCATCCCCCCATCAAAAAAACTAAGCACAACTCAAACACATATACATTTAACAAATTCATATTATTTATCTGCTATCAATTATTATAAATAGGACTTTTTCAAATAACCTAAGGAAAATCTGATAAAAACAATTACATTGATTGATATATCCTAAATAACAAAGAACCAGAAAAAGCAATAACCTACATTCTAATAGGAACACCGAAATTTGCAAGGCCATACCTGATGACTTAGAGATTGAAAAGGCTCACAGGTTCCAGACTGCATGACCTTTCTATTTCCAGAAACCCTTAACGATTGCAATTCCTGTCTTAGAAAAGATAATCACAGCCATCTCTATCTCTCAGCATCTTCAGGGCTAGTGAAGGAAATATCAAACAGCAAATCTCTCCATTAGTATCTATTTAAGCCATCACCAAGATAGCAAATCTCATGGACTGTTTATCGTCTCCCCTGTGCAATTACAAACACCCCGTACTAAGAAGGCTGACACAGTTGTGTTTACTGATGCTGCTAATGCTGTCTGAAAACAGTAAGCTTACTGCTTAGAGCAATTCTGCATCATGCACACAGAGAATGAGCCACATCCTGCAGGTTTCCCGCTTCTGCTATTACACAGATTCCACTTGCCAAGGAGAGTTTAAATTTTTTTTTTGGTCAGTCTTTTAAAAATAAGCAACGATATATGTAATTATCTCTTTTATTTATTGTAAATACCATGTTAAAATGGCAAATCTTAATTATTACACAGGTTTCTTCATACATGACTAAGCTTTAATATATAATCATTTAAAGAAAATTGTACTCTTTTAAAGGGATCTCTCCTCCAAATCACCCACCCAACCTATTAAAATTAGAAGTGCCTAACAATAAAGAATTTTTATTCTTACAATTTTTGATAACTGTGTATAACTGTGGATAAATAGGTAAATATATTCATGTTTTAATTTTCAGGAACTGCATTTTACTTCATGTTTTTCAGAACAATATGCTGTAAATAAAAACACATTTGATATTTTAACATCTCCTTAAAAGTTTAAAATCCAAGAGGTAATGTGTTGTTATCAAATTCTAAGACTGATTGGTTATATCTAGGAATTAAATCTATGTAACTTATTGGCATTTTAACATGTATTTTCATTCTGTCTTATACAAGATTCTCATAACACTTTCTTTTATCAGAACACAGTAGAATCAGCAAATTTTAAGACTGATAGGGACTGGCACTGTGGCATAGTGGGTAAAGACATTGCTACAGTGCCAGCATTCTATATGGGCGCCAGTTCAAGTCCCAGGTGCCCCATTTCCAATCCAGCTCTTTTCTATAGCCTGGGAAAGCAGTGGGAGATGGCCCAAATCCTTGGGCCCTGCACTGGGAGAGATCCAGAGGAAGCTCCAGCTCTTGGCTTTGGATTGGCTCAGCTCCATCCGTTGAGGCCATATGGGGAGAAGACCAGTGAATGGAGGACCTCTCTCTCTCTTTCTCTTTCTCTCTCTCTCTCTCTCTATCTATCTGCCTTTGCCTCTCTGTAATGCTGCCTTTCAAATAAATAAATAAATCTTTAAAAAAAAGACTGATAAAGTAGGCTGATAATAGAGAACTAAGATAATAGAGAATAGAGAACTAAGATCCTCTAAAATTATAATTGTAAATTCTCTTTACCATGCAAAAAAGATGATGTTTTAGAAATATATAAAACAAAAACCCAAAAAGGACCAAGATTATAATCAAGTGAACTAAATTTAAAATTAGGACACTAAGCACAACACATACCCTGAAACCGCCCTCAGATCATGTAGACTGAATTAATGTAATTATGAATACTTTATTTATATACCTGTAAAATAAACTAATTGAAATTTGAACATAGCTGAAGCACTGTACAGAAAATGTTTTAGATGAATTCAGATTAATAACAAATCAGTATAATTTCCATTCTCCCACTCACATATTTGATAGGTATAATATGTATTATCATGGAGATTAGACACAATAAATCTTAAGAAATCAGGATTTTTAATAGCCTAATTCACATGCACTCTTTAGAGAAATCAATGCCATTTTCTGTACAAGTTCAAACATAGAATTTTTTCTTTATTAGATTTATTTATTTATTTGAAAAGCAGAATTGGGGGCAGCACTGTGACGCAGTGGGTTAAAGCCCTAGCCTGTAGCACCAGTATCCCATATGGGTGCCAGTAAGTCCCAGCTCTCCTCTTCCAATCCAGCTCTCTGCTGTGGCCTGGGAAAGCAGTAGAAGATGGTCCAAGTGCTTGGGCCCGGCCCCTGCACCCATGTGGAAGACCAGGAAGAAGCTCCTGGCTCCTGGTTTCAGATCAGATTAGCTTTGGCTGTTATGGTCATTTGGGGAGTGAACCAGCAGAATGGAAGACCTTTCTCTGTAATTCTTTCAGATAAATAAAATAATTCTTTAAAAAAAAAAAAAGAAAGAAAGAAAGGCAGAGTTCCAGAGAAAGAGGAAAAATCAGAGAGATCTGTCCTTTGGTTCACTCCCCAAATGGCCATGGCTGGGTCAGGTCAAAGTCAGGAGCCAGAAACTCCATCCAGGTCTCCCATGGGTTGCAGGCGCCCAAGCACTTGGGCCATCTTCTGCTGCTTTCTGAGGCACATTATCAGGGAACTGGATCAGAAGTGGAGCAGCTGGGACTCAAACCAGTGCCCATACTGGATGCAAAAACCACAGGTGGCGGCTTAACAACACAACTCTTGCCTCAAGAATTTTGGTTGTATATATTCAGTGACACACCTGAATGGAAGATCACATGTAGACATGTACAGTCTATCTTATGCACTATTTACCCTCTTGTAAGAAAAATACTCATCTTTTAAGACTGAAGCTTCTCAGAATGACCTTCCTAAGCTACATCATGTCGCATTGAATATTCATTGTTACATATGGAAAATATTGAGCATCATCTATGTGTCAGGCACTATACAGATGCAATAGACTCCATGACAAACAACCAAAATTTTCCATCACATGAAGACACATGATTAAACTAGCCTCATTTGTTCTAATAGAAAAAACTGAAAGGAGATATGAGAGCCATACAAGGACATCCTACCATAATTCCAGGATCAGAATGAATCCTCTTAGAAAGCACTGTTAAATTTGAGATGATCCTTAACAGGTCACATTTAAACAATAGTAAATACAGAACAGTTTGATCTTAGAGGGTCTAACCAAAAGCAGACAGAGAGATGAGAAGTCATGGCCCAAACACGGGAAGCTTTAGGAGCTAAGAGTTTCAGCTTTATCCTTATAGAAATGAGAATTATCAACATATCAATTTACTAGTTCTAGATTGGCCTGGCTACATTGTGGACAATAAAATGAGCAAAATAAAACTAGAGGAAGAAAGATAAATTAGGAGAATATTCTTTCAGTAAGGTTATGATGACAGCCCGCACCAAATAGTTAACAATAGGTTTTGAGAGAAACAAATACATTCTAGATATGTGACTCAATGAAAATGGATAGAATTTGGGGACTGATACAAGAAATGAGGGAAAAAACGTAAAGATTTATTCTCCATCTCCTACATTACAAGGGATCTCATATTACAATCAACATATGTTCATCACTTGCTATGGTTTTTGTTGTTTATATTTTTAATGTGCACATGTTTAGTTTTTATTAACTAGCTAAAAAATATTGAGGCAGAATATTTATTTACATTTTTCCTGTGTCCTCTTATAATGCAAATATATTGAACAAAATTAAATGAATAAATAAATTAGAAATAATAAAATAGAACTTTTAGTACAGATATAAACTGTTATTGTCATCCTTTGGATGTTATTAATTAGTATACATAATCTAATTTTTCTCAGTGCTTTCTTGCCAACACATTTCATTGACTTTGCAACAAAAATACCAACTGTGAAGTACAAAGAAGTTCTTAATGTCTGTATTACCCAGTTAGTAAAATCCACCTAAACCAAAAAATGATTTATTTATTTTCTATTACTCAACCCACTTCATAGTGATTTAACATGGTTAATCAATTAAAAGTATAAGATAGCACTTTTCAGGATTTTCCCTATCAAAATATTTATTCATAAAACATGTTACTCATAATAGTTATTATGAAGGCATGTGCATAACAGAATGCTTCTACACCTTCCCTAAGAAGCTTATCTAACAAATGGTTAAGACAAGGAAGGAGGGCTAGTCAAAACCTACCTGAAGAAGCCCCTCAGACTGAAATACAAGAGTGAAAAGGCTGCATTTCAGTTTCCTCAGGCTGCTCCAACAAAGCACTATAGACAGGGTAGCTGATAAATTTTAACTCTAGAGATTGGCAAGTCGAAAATCAAAGTGATAATGGCTTTGGTGGCTAATGAGAGTTGTCTTCTCACTACAACCTCACGTAGTAGAAAAGGGGGACAAGGAACCTCTCTGAGGCCTCTTTTAAAAGCACTAATCCCATTCAGGATGGATCTGCCCTCATAATGCAATCACTTCTCAAAGACCCTGCCATCCTAGCTATTAGAATTTAAACATAGGAATCTGGAGGCAAAGGGAACTTTCAAAACTACAGAATGAAAAGCACAAAGCACACATAATTTGCTGAACACCTGAAAATAATAAAGGCTTACTATTTTTAAAAGGACAAGAGGGTTGGACACTTGGCCTAATGGTTAAGTTGCTGCTGAGGATGCCTACATCCATATTTGAGTACTAGTTTGACTCCTAGTTCCACTCCAAGTTCCAGCTTCCTGATAAAGCAATCCCTGGGAGGCGGCAGCAATGGTTCAAGTCACTGGGTTCCTCCACCCATGTGGGAGATGTGGAGCAAATTCCTGTTTCCTAGCCCTGCCTGTTTCAGGGAGGGAACAAATGGATAGTTCATATTCTTTCTCTCTCTCTTCTCTCTCTCTCTGCCTGTCAATTTTTTAAAAAATTTAAAAGAGGAAGAGCTTTTTAATACTTGTTTAGTTCTATTTTTTGTGCCCATAGTTTGCATATTATGCACAATAATTCACAGAAAATGTAACTAAAATTCAATGAAGTTGCCCAAGG
Organism: Oryctolagus cuniculus; assembly: GCF_964237555.1. Lineage (NCBI taxonomy): Eukaryota > Metazoa > Chordata > Mammalia > Lagomorpha > Leporidae > Oryctolagus > Oryctolagus cuniculus. Next base: position 79,961,502 of record NC_091434.1, read on the forward strand.
TCAACTAGTAGCAGAGCCAAGGCCAGAATTCATAATTCTTGTACATTCATTTTGAAGTCTTTCCCCATATAAATGACTGTTTGTAAATTATATTTTTTCTAAAAATACATTATATGTACATTAATTAAAATAATAATTATTTTAGTACTGTTTTCCATTTTCCTGTTAGATTGAGAAACATAGTGAATCTTCAGGAAAAAAACACAGAATCACATTTTTCTGTATTAAAGTTTATGCTTATCATAGACATTTTCTTGTTTGTTTATTTTTGACAATTCCTCTGAAAACACAAATTCTACATTTATATACTACTGCGTATATTTATATATTTCCATTTACCAAATATGTATATATTTGTTAAACATTATTGCATTTATATACTACTATGGGTTTTTCTAATTTTTAAAATCTATTTGAAATGCAAAGAAATAGAGAGAAACAGAGATATTCTGTTTGCTGGTTCACTTGCCGGATGCATATAATAGCTGGGTCAGCCAGGCCAAAGCTGGGAATCAGAAACTCAATCTTGGTTCCCCAACATAGGTGGCACTCCTGCCACCAAGTAATTGTGATATCCTCTGCTGCCTCCCAGGATACACATTATCAGAAAACTGTAATAGAAAGTGGCAGCAGAGGCAGGACACAAACCTAGGTACTCTAATAAGGGTTCCAGGTATGTCAAACAGCATCTTAACCACTGTACCAAAACCACTGCCCCTACTACTGCTTTAAAAATGCAAAGCATTATGTGGGTTTCTAATTTTTGAGATTTATTTATTTATCAGATAGAATTAAAGAGAGAGAGAGAGAAAGAGAGAGAGAGAATGAATATCTTCCATCTGGTGGTTCACTCCTCAAATGGCTACAACAACCAGGGTTGGGCCAGGCAGAAGCCAGGAACCAGGAGCTACATCTAGGTCTCTCGTGTGGGTGCAGGGGCCCAAGAACTTGCACCAACTTCTGTTGCTTTCCCAGGTCCATTAGCAGGGAGCTAGATCAGAAGCAGAGCAGCTGGGAATTGAACCTGCACCCATATGGGATGCTGGCATTGTAGGTGGTGGCTTTACTGGCTATGCCACAACATTGACCACAAACAGGATAAATATCACATGTTTTCTCTGATATGTGGTAACTAATATAGAATGCTCAAAAAAGCGTAAGAATGAAGCTGACATCTTATGATCGGATTATTGTTTTCAGTCCTTGTCTTTACTCCTGTGGAACACTGGTCTTCCTATTTTTTACTTGTTGAACAAGTAGTGCATTAGGCCTGTAATTATGAAGTAAAGTAAAATTATTTTATTGCAAAAATTAAAGGTAAAAAAAGGAGGGAAAGAAGAGGGATTGAGATAAAGAGGAAATGAGGGTAGTAGGAGGGAGGGAGGGAAATATGGTTATGTTCTAAGAATTATACTCAAGAAATATATGAAATCTGTTCTCTTTGCATTAATGAAAATTATTTTTAAAGTAAATCAGTTAAGTAGAACAAAAACACTTTAATTAACACACAATTATTCTTAGTCATTTAAATTTAACTGAAAAGTGATCCCTGTTAAATATAAGAGTGGGAATAAGAGAGCGAGGAGATGTACAGTTCGGAACATGCTCACTTGGACTTACCTCTAATGGTACAGCTAGAAAAGTACCAGGGGATTCCAATTCAATCCCATCAAGGTAGCATGTACCAATGTCATTTTACTTGTTAAAGTGATAAGTTTAAGTTCATAATTGATCAAAAGATAGGATTAAGTGTCAAAGGGATTACATAAATAAGACCAATGTCTGCAAATAATTGATAGAATTAAAAAGGAGAGAATGATCCTACATGGGAAGCAGGATACACAGCAGACTCATAGAATGGCAAAAGCCCTGAACAGTACTCTGGCCTCAGAATCAGCCCTTAAGGCATTCGGATCTGGCTAAGAAGCCCATGAGAGTTTCGCAGGCATGGAAAGCCAAGACATTGTGGGGAAAAAAAAAATGGCCTAAATGAAAGATCTCTGTGAGTGAGATCCCAGCAGAAAGAATGGGCCATCAAAGAAGGCAGTACCTTTCTCTGAAGGGAGGAGAGAACTTCCACTTTGATTATGGCCTTGTCTAAATAAGATCAGAGTTGGTGAACTCAGGAGGTTTCCATGGCCTTGGCAGCTCATGACAAGAGCCTCGGGTGATTACTGACGCCATAAATAAGAGTGTCAATTGTTAAATCAACAGCAGGAATCACTGTGCACCTGCTCCCCATGTAGGACCTCTGCCCTAAGTGTGTTGTACTATGAGAATTAATGGTGAAACTACTACTCAAACAGTGCTCTATACTTTGTGTGTCTTTGTGGGTGCAGTCTATTGAAATCTTTACTTAGTATATACTAAGTTGATCTTCTGTATATAAAGATAATTGAAAATGAATCATGATGAAGAATTGGATGGGAGAGAGAGTGGGAGATGGAATGGTTGGGGTAAGAGGGAGGTTATGGGGGGAAAAGCTGCTATAATTCAAAATTGGTAATTTGGAAATTTATATTTATTAAATAAAAGTTGAAAAGAAAAAAAACAACATAACATCATAAACAGTTATGCCATAAATATACTATTATGAGGTCATTAAGACATTGTGATGTCAACATCAATTATAATGTCTTTAAAGCCATTTTGATATAATAAATCTGTATTGTGACATCATAATCTGTTATGAAGTCATAAAATCCACTGTGATATCTTGAACCTACCATTATGACTTCATAATCAATTGTGATAACATAAACCAACATTAAATCATAACCAATTGTGCTGTAATAAAAACCATTGATATCAACAGCAATATTATCATGCTATAAACCAACTATTGTGATGTTTTAAAACACTGTATTGTCTTAATCAAGTATGGTGTCATAAAACATCACTGTGATATTGTAAATGTATTATTGCACAATATATTGTAATGTCATAAAAATATGGTAAGTCAAAAAAAGTAAATCAGATAAACTTGCAAAATAGGCAAAATGTATTATGATTCCTCAAAATATTTAATATTTTGCTTTAGTATTTCCAATTTGGAAAAATCTATCTCCAGGCAATAGTATAAATTGAGATTTACACAAAAACGTGCTTAGTGCTATAATATTTAGAAGAAGAAAAAATAGGAAAAATAAAAGTTAAATTATAGTATATTTGATGATTACATTTACATCTTTAATATTGTGAATAAAAGATGCTAATGACAGAGGAAGATATATATCATAATAGAATATCAAATGAAAAACAAGATCACAATATATATATATTTTTTTTGACAGGCAGAGTGGACAGTGAGAGAGAAAGGTCTTCCTTTGCTGTTGGTTCACCCTCCAATGGCCGCCACGGCCGCCGCACTACACTGCATTGTACCGCACTGATCCGATAGCAGGAGTCAGGTACTTATCCTGGTCTCCCATGTGGGTGCAGGGCCCAAGCACTTGGGCCATCCTCCACTGCACTCCCTGGCCACAGCATAGAGCTGGCCTGGAAGAGGGGCAACCGGGACAGAATCCGGCGCCCCGACCTGCACTAGAACCCGGTGTGCCAGTGCCGCAAGGCGGAGGATTAGCCTAGTGAGCTGCGGCGCGGGTCAATATATATGTTGACCACAATTTCAACTATGTAAAATATGCAGTAAAAATATAGGGAAAGTACTGAATTTCTAAAACATGGCCCCTAATATGACTTCTCTTATAAATATATAACTTATATGCTCATATTTTCTCATAAAAACTGAAACTAGTTTCTAAGTATATTTTAAATTTTTTTTATTTTATGTTTAGTTAGCTTTTAACAGATTCAATGTGATTTGGTAATGTAATTCTAAGAACATAATGATTTTTTTTAAAGATTTTATTTATTTAATTGAAAGGTAGAGTTACAGACAGAGAGAGGGAGAGACAAAGAGAAAGGTCTTCCTTCAGCTGACTCACTCCCCAAATGGCTGCAATGGTGGGAGATGGGCCCATCTAAAGCCTGGAGCCAAGAGCTTCTTCTGGGTCTCCCAAGTGTGTGCAGGGGCCCAAGGACTTGGGCTATTTTCGACTGTTTAGACAAATGATAGCAGAGAGCTGGATTGGAAGAAGGTGCAGCTGGGACTAGAACCTGTGCCCATATGGGATGCCAGCATCACGGGCAGAGGATTAACCTACTGTGCCACAGTGCTGGCCCCAGAACATAACGATATTTATTTCCTCCCTCCTTTCCTCTCCCCTCCTGCCTTCTCCTTTTCTCTCTGTACTTATTTTTTAGTTTTTGAGATAATATATTTTAAATTTGCATTACAATAAAAAGGCTTAATACTTCATTGAATAAGAAGCTTAAGAGTGTGACAAATACCCATGTCTCATGTGCTTCATTTTTCCATTAATTATGCCTCAAGTGTGAGTCTTTCCCATGTTCCATTCACATTTCTGCTTTAATTTTATGGAAATGTTTAAATCTACTTTTATTAGATTATATATTTTTTTAAAAAAGCATTCTTTATGTGCCTTGTATATCACTTATTATGCATATATGATTGACTGTTGATTTTCACACTTTACTTACATTAGGCCAAAGATTGCAGTGACTGCTTTTTGACAAATTAGCTCCTGTACCAGTTTTAGACTCTGATGAATAAAATGGAAAGAATTTGTGTGGCATGACTTTGTGTCACTATTTATCTAACTCATTATTGGGTCTCATTTAAATTGATTTTCACAGATGCAGGACAGTGAGAAGCACTGAGCTGTAGAGGGCATCCACTTCTCTTTTTTGAGAAGTGGTGAAACTACAAAAGGTCAAGAAAGAAGACCTAAGAGATGGTGACAAAGCTGACCATTGCTGGTAAAATCTTAATTATTATGAAATAATCACTGCTGCCTGGAGGAGATGTTGTGGGTGCCACACAGAGAGTCAGTTCAGATGAAGTATTTGCACCTTTACAAAGGAACCCCGAAAAATGCCTTTACTTGTTTAAACAGGTATTTTTTTTTTTTTTTTTTTGATTGGCAGAGTTAGACGGAGAGAGAGAGAAAGAGAAAAAGGTCTTCCTTTCCGTTGGTTCACCTCCCAAATGGTTGCTACGGCCGGCACGCTACACTGATCCGAAGCCAGGAGCCAGGAGCTTCCTCCTGGTCTCCCATGCAGGTACAGGGCCCAAGCACTTGGGCCATCCTCCACTGCCTTCCTGGGCCACAGCAGAGAGCTGGACTGGAAGAGGAGCAACTGGGACAAAACAGGTGCCCCAACCAGGACTAGAACCTGGGGTACTGGCCCCGCAGGCAGAGGATTAGCCTAGTGAGCCATGGCGCCGGCCATAAACAAGTATTTTTCTATATACGAATGTCAACACCAAGCTTCAGTAATACATTACATCTTTCTCTTTTTTACTCACATTATTAATAAACTCCATTTTTTTCTAATTTCAACATCATTCTACTAGTTCTGTCAATAAAACTGTACAGTAGGTCAGTCACACAATAGAGGGAAATATAAGATGTAACACTTTGCTGGATAATATTGACACTGTATTTGACTAATTTTGTAATTCCAGTTATAAAAGTACCTATGTATATAGATATTAGAAGACCAGAAGGTAAAATGACATTATATAGGGATATCCGTTATTGAAATTTCAATTTTAGTATCTTAGGTAATATTCACTTAAATTATATTGTTATTCATCTCTACCAGCTAAAATATTTTAAAGATTTGCCTAATTCAAGAAGTATTTTTCTACAAAATATCATCTAGTAGCTAAAGGTTATCCTATCAAATAGAGATATCCCACTTTATTAAATTAATCCCTTATTCACAGATATTTAGGTTTTTGCCACTCTTCAATATTACAAATACAGTATAAAAATATCTGTGATACAGCCTTATACATGTTCTCTATTTCCTTAGGATAAACTTCAATAAACTTACTAGAACAAAGGATATGACATTTTTTTGAAGCTTTAGATAAAAATTACCAAATTTCACTCCAAAAGAGTAAGATCTATTCACACTCTCTGATGGAAATATGTTGGTTCCTTACCACCTTACCAAGACTGGGTAATCACACACAGTCATTGTGTAGACTAATGTCTCCATAAGTTAATGTGAAAATGAAAAAGGATACACATTCAAAGGCTTAAATTACCGATAATTAGAAATAGCATTATCTTTTACAAGCTTTCTAAAAACAACAACTTAGGATAAATAACCCTTTCTCATTTTGATATTTATAGACTAAGATAATAATGCTGATCTCTAAAGAATATACCAAGGATTGTAAAGCAAAACAACCTTTTTTGGAGGAATTACTAAAAGGTGGCAAAGGAGATTAATTAAAAACCAAGGCAATGGGCCGGTGCTGCGGCTCACTAGGCTAATCCTCCGCCTTGCTGCACCAGCACACCAGGTTCTAGTCCCGGTCGGGGCGCCGGATTCTGTCCCGGTTGCCCCTCTTCCAGGCCAGCTCTCTGCTGTGGCCAGGGAGTGCAGTGGAAGATGGCCCAAGTCCTTGGGCCCTGCACCCACATGGGAGACCAGGATAAGCACCTGGCTCCTGCCATCGGATCGGCGCGGTGTGCCGGCTCAGCGGCCATTGGAGGGTGAACCAACGGCAAAGGAAGACCTTTCTCTCTGTTTCTCTCTCTCACTGTCCACTCTGCCTGTCAAAAAAATAAAATAAAAAATAAATAAATAAAAAAAACAAGCAATGATAAATGTAGACTTAGTGTTTATTTTCTTTCTGTGACATTTGTTAAATGAATGCCATTTATCTAGCATAATGCTATTTTGCACATTGAAACAGAAAGGTTTTTGTAGATTTAGGAAGCTGTTCAAATGGCTATCAGTTATACCTTCCATCAAGGAACCAACCAGGAGGACCAATAGGACTTCAAAATATCATGTGTAAACACAATATATTTTATGTGTAAACTTACTCCCTTCAAGCACCATTTCAAAGTTAAGTAAATGAGGGAAAATACAAATAAAAATTCATAATGTGTTCAGACTTCAAAGGTATCTGAAAACAGTAAAATAATAAATCTGTAAGTGAAATATTCTGGAAGACAACATCATTAAAATGCGATCTTGGCAATACTAACATTGTACTTAAACTGATAGTTATGGAAAATCCAAGACATGTTAGTGGTTTTTTGGTGTTTTGTTTTGTTTTGTTTTGTTTTGTTTTTTCTGACTGGCAGAGTTAGACAGAGAGAGAGAGACACAGAGAGAAAGGTCTTCCTTCCGTTGGTTCACCCTCCAAATGGCTGCTACAGCCAGCGCACTACACCTATCCGAAGCCAGGAGCCAGGTGCTTCCTCCTGGTCTCCCATACAGGTGCGGTGCCCAAGGACTTGGGCCATCCTCCACTGCCCTCCCGGGCCACAGCAGAGAGCTGGACTGGAAGAGGAGCAACCGGAAACAGAACCCGGCACCCCAACCGGGACTAGAACCTGGGGTACTGGCGCCGCAGGCAGAGGATTAGCCAAGTGAGCTGCAGCGCCAGCCATGTTTGTGTTTTCAAATGTTAATGTAGACAGGGTCACAGTTCATAAGCGGATATGATTTTTAACAGCAAAAAAAAAATCTACTGAAAAAGGATTTATGCATTTTTCAAAAGGATTCAAAGATTTGTGGTTAACAGCACAAGCAACAGAAGCAGACTACTGAGTTCACATCCTGGTTTTGACTTTGAGATCAGTATGTAATCCATCTGCCTCAGTTTCTTTTCATGTAGAATGATGATAATCCTAGAAGGGTTGTTGTAAGGATTGAGTGTGAGTAATACATGTGAAACACATAAAGCGGTTTCTATATAAATGTTTGCAATTATCATTCTAAGGAAGATTGACTTGTAACATTATCACAAAAAAGCAAGAAAGGAAAAACCAAGGATAGAAAATAAGATTAACATGTGTGACTGAGCTGCCGTTTTCAAAATCTGAGGATGGCAACATAGATGCTCCAGATCTACTGGAACAAAACTTGTTTTTTAAAAATTCAGGGCTATAACACAACTTTATAATATAATGACTTGGGAATTTGACAAAAATTGAATAAAAATTCAGTTGGATTCACCAACTAGCAACCACAAGCAAGGTGTTTAAGCTCCTAATCTCGGATCTCTTATCTCTAAAATACATTAATAACGTTAGTGTAGTTATTTTGAAGGTTAAGATAATATACCTAAAGCAGTCAGCACAGTCTACATATATAATTTCAATATGTGGCATCCTTTATTATTATTATTATTATCATCTGCACTACTGAGAGAAGAATTGATGGATTACTGAAAAAAGTTGATAAACTAAAGACAGAGGAGAACATATGTGATAGAAGAAGACCAGTCAGCTCCTCTTTCCACATCCAATGGCCACTTCTCTGCCCTCATTATTCTCAACATTGACAGCATTTGTCCACCATTCTAGCACTGGGAAATTATTGCATAAATGTTGTTGCTATATTAATGGCTATTAAGCTGCCAAATTCAACAAATCCATTTATAAAACTTTTATGGCCTTCAGTTTCCCTATCAGTAAAGATGTAATAATAGTACATATCTACATAGAGATTCTTGAGGATTGGATGAATGTAAAATATAAACTGGAGTGGGCATATGGCCTAGCAGTTAAGACATGCTAAGATGCCCACATCCCACATCATCCAATATTCCCTGCTCTATGTCTGGATTCCAACTTCCTGCCAAAGCAGTCCCTAGGAGGCAGCAGGTGATAGACGGTTCAAGTGTTTTGGGCTACTGCCACCCCTTAGGAGAGAATTGCTTTAGTATTACTAGCAAAGTGAAATTCTACACATTTAAAGTCAGGTTATGAAGGTATAACCTGTTTTAAATTAATTAAGTGAACTAGAAAACTTGTATCAAAGGTGTTTCTTTCACACAACACAAATCAAACAAAAATCAGAATTATTGTGGTAATCAGGCTCAGTTTGTTAAACCTCTATGTTTCTCCACTAAAGCCTTGATCTTTCCCAAGTTTCTTTTTCTATTATTATTGTTTTGTGGAAGACTGAGGATGAGATCTGCTCTGAAGTAATATATAAAAGTTTAAATTACTTCAAATTAAAATTGTTCTGGAGTTGTTGGCCAATTCAGATGATCCTGGGTTTTCGCCAGGGCCATGTAGAGCAATGCCACCAATAAACCACTAAGATGTTCTCTTTTTCTCTTTAATGTTTGGAAATTATAAAGCAGTTTGGTAATTTAGGGGGTATCTGTGGTATAAAAAGCATAGCCTGATTTAAGCAAAATAATATAGTACTAACTTGCCTTCTTCTCTTGTTCCAAGAGAACTGATCTTTTGTTTCCCACCTGGAATAACAGAGGTCGTGACAATCATCCATGAAACGCTACTTATTATTTCCTTTTTGCATTGTTAAAGAAATAGGCAAGGGCACTTGGCACAGTTGTTAAGATGCCTGGAAGCCTGTATCCCATATCCGAGTACTGGGGTTTAAGTCCCAACTGTGCTTCTGCTCCAGCTGCCTTCTAACATGCACCATGTGACACAGCAGGTGATGTCTCAGCACAAAGGTCCCTACCACCCACGTGGGAGATTCAGGTTGAATTCGGGGCTCCTGGTTTCAGCCTGCCCCAGATATGACTATTGTGATTATTTGGGATGTGAATCAGCAGATGGAAGATCTCTGTGTCTTTGCTTTTCAAATAAAATGAAAATAATTTTTAAAAATGTAAAAAGACATACAATTTTGTTTTCTCATCAATATTTGTGAAATAATAATACACAGCTGCAGAGATTCTTTTCCAGTATAGCACTATTGGAAGCCAAATTGTAGGTAGAACTGTGTTTAGTGAGCCTAAATCAATTAGTTAAGTTTCAAATTACAGACCATATAAAGATGCCCCTTCTATGTATAGAGAGATCAGTAGAGGAGCTCAGTAGGTCAAACTCTTAGTTCTCTACACTGGACTTGATGGAGCCCCTCATCATTTGCCCTGGCCATCTTTCTTTTCTCATGTTCTCTTGGCAACTGACTATTACTGTATTGGGTTGAACAGTGTTTCTTTAATAACATATATATTCAATATGGTTTTTTTTTTTTTTTGACAGGCAGAGTGGACAGTGAGAGAGAGACAGAGAGAGAAAGGTCTTCCTTTGCCGTTGGTTCACCCTCCAATGGCCGCCGCTGCAGCCGGTGCACCGCACTGATCCGATGGCAGGAGCCAGGATCCAGGTGCTTTTCCTAGTCTCCCATGGGGTGCAGGGCCCAAGCACCTGGGCCATCCTCCACTGCACTCCCTGGCCATAGCAGAGAGCTGGCCTGGAAGAGGGGCAACCGGGACAGAATCCGGCGCCCCGACCGGGACTAGAACCCGGTGTGCCGGCGCCGCAAGGTGGAGGATTAGCCTATTGAGCCACGGCGCCGGCTATATTCAATATGGTTTTAATAAGCTTTTTTAGGTTTGGGAGCCATTTGGTCTCTTTAAAGCAATGTTTCACACTAGATAACATAAAATTTGATTTTCCTAACATGGTCTTACTACCTTTTCTCAAATACTTATGTGCAAGTCAGTGTAACAAAATTCTCCAATAATGCAAAGAGTATTCTCCCCACAATAAAGTAAATCAAAATGTTCAAAATTCAAAATTTCAGCCCATAAGTGTACCACATTTAATCATTCCTATATTTTTCTCTAATAATCTTAGTTATTATTTCTGCATACCTACATTGTCGCTCCCCCTCTTCATGGAGGAACGACACTAAACCCTGCCTAGGCTTCATATCCGAGTCACGGCACCATTATGTCGCTCCCCCTCTTCGCGGAGGAACGACACAGGACCCTGCGCTGTTCTTTTGTCTGCTCGGCCCTCCCCGGGTTTGCTGCTGGTTCTTCCCGGGTTGGCTACCATCCCTTCCACCTCCATGGAAGGGTGGTTCCCCCTGCCACTTTCCCCACTTCCGCGGGGGAGCGGCACACCGCCGGCCGGCTCTCTCGGGGGCTGCACAGGTGTTCCTCTTAGATGTTCCCGGTGCATGTTATCTCTCTCCTCCTTTATAGTCCTCTTCCACCAATCCCAACTCTGCTACCCACATGCCGAGTATGCTGCTCTCCTCCAATCAGGAGCAGGTCCTGCTGTTTATTGGTTGAACTGGAGGCAGCTGTGTAGAAGCTGTTTCCTCCTCTCCCAGCGCCATATTGTGGGAGAGCAGATGCATAGAATAAGTCTTAATTCCAGTAACAGTGTAGTCCGAGTTGCTCCCCACAATTCCCCCTTTCTTTTTATTTTTTGGCGTTGATACGCGCCTGTCTTCGGTGCCCCACGGCACACACTCTGCTCTGCTTGCTGGAGTTGCCCACAGGTGCTTACAAGCCCTACCAATCAGGCAAACCGAATCCGGGTCCTCTCTTCACCATGTTGTGAGGAGGTTTTTAGGCTCTGATGCGTGCCTGTGTTTGGTGCCCTGCAGTGCATGCTCTGCTCTGCTAGAACTGCCTGCAGGTGCTTACAAGCCCTATCAATCAGGCAAACCGAATCCGAGCCCTCTCATTGCCGTCTTGTGGGGAGACTTATTGGTGTTGATAACGTGCCTGTCTTCGGTGACCTGCAGCCTCCCACAGGTGCTTATCGTCTTACTAATCAGGCAGACCGAATCCAAACTCTCTCATTGCCGTGTTGTGGGGAGGCCTTATTTTTCTCTATTTCTCTATCTCCGGGCATTCCTATTTCTCCTATTTTACTTCTATCTGCCAGCATTCCTATTTCTCTCATTTTATTTCTAAACTTCTGTTTCTCTTACCCCCGCGGCTTCCCGGCGCCCGCCCCAAGGCTGCTTCTCGGCGCCTCACCCCGCGGTGGCTTCCCGGCTCTGAGCCGCTTCAGCCCACACCACGGCCCCACATTCCCTATCTATTCGTGCCCTGCGCACTCTCTCTGCGAGCGACGGCTTCCGCGAGTCACACAGCCTAGCTCACGTTTCCGCCACTGGTATTCAGTCTAAGTTCCCCGGGCTAACCTGACGAATTCAACCTAGCTCACGTCTGCGCCTTTCGGTTTGGCTTCCCGTCTTTTGCTCCCCGGGCTAATCTGACGGATTCCAACCTAGCTCATGCGTCCGCCTCTAGTTCCAGATTTTCGCCTTTTGTTCCCCGGGCTGACTTGAAGAATTCCAACCTGGCTTACGTCTCCGCCTCGGCCTGCCCCCGCGGCTTCAATTTCCCTAACATTTTTCTCTACCCGGTATGTTTCCTAACTTTTCTTCCAACAACATTCCCCTCTCATTTCTCCTGGCTTCTCCCCACAGTCCGTATCCGAGTCTAAGTTTCTTATAGGTTTCACTTTCACTTTCAACCTGCAGTCCGTATCTGAGTCTAAGTTTCTTCTTGCTTTCGCTTTAAATCCTAGCTTTCAATCCTAACTTCTTTCCCACAGTCTGTATCCGAGTCTATGCCTAGGCTTTCGATAGCTTCTTCCGGCACCTTTTCCGTCCAGCTTTCCCCTAGGCTCTTTGCTAGTCTCTCTCTCCGGTATTTTCCCACTTTTTCCCGTTTCTTCCCTCCTAAGTTTCCTATCCGAGTCACGGCACCATTATGTCGCTCCCCGTCTTCATGGAGGAACGACACTAAACCCTGCCTAGGCTTCATATCTGAGTCACGGCACCATTATGTCGCTCCCCCTCTTCGCGGAGGAACAACACAGGACCCTGCGCTGTTCTTTTGTCTGCTCGGCCCTCCCCGGGTTTGCTGCTGGTTCTTCCCGGGTTGGCTACCATCCCTTCCACCTCCATGGAAGGGTGGTTCCCCCTGCCACTTTCCCCACTTCCGCGGGGGAGCGGCACACCGCCGGCCGGCTCTCTCGGGGGCTGCACAGGTGTTCCTCTTAGATGTTCCTGGTGCATGTTGTCTCTCTCCTCCTTTATAGTCCTCTTCCACCAATCCCAACTCTGCTACCCACATGCCGAGTACGCTGCTCTCCTCCAATCAGGAGCAGGTCCTACAGTTTATTGGTTGAACTGGAGGCAGCTGTGTAGAAGCTGTTTCCTCCTCTCCCAGCGCCATATTGTGGGAGAGCAGATGCATAGAATAAGTCTTAATTCCAGTAACAGTGTAGTCCGAGTTGCTCCCCACACTACATCAAATTTTTAAATCTATGAAAATTCTAATCTTTGAAAAAGCAGAGGATCACATAACTATCCAATATGTGGTACTACATGTTTACCAGCCCTTCTCTTCTGGGGTATCCAGCCTTTAGGCTACACTTGTGTTTTTCTACCCTCTCTCTTTTAAAGACAAATTTAAGTCTCATCCTTCTAATTGCCCTGAACCTAGGTGACAAATCCCATCTGCAAAGTTCTATGCTGTTAACCTCATTCACTGATATGTTTTATAATATTCATATATGTGTTTTATCTCTTCCTCAAGCTGTAAACTCCTAAGGAGAATTTAATTTATATATATGAACATTCAACAAATGTTGTCCATCTCCTTGATGAGATTATAAAACTTCCTGATGGCAGACACCATATTTTATGAGTCTATTTTTTTTTAAATTTTTTTATTTATTTGACAGATAGAGTTAGTGAGAGATACAGAGAGAAAGGTCTTCCTTCCGTTGGTTCACCCCCAAATGGCCGCTACAGCCAGTGCGCTGTGCTGATCCAAAGCCAGGAGCCAGGTGCTTCTTCCTGGTCTCCCACGCGGGTATAGGAGCCCAAACACCTGGGCCATCCTCCACTGCCGTTCCGGGCCACAGCAGAGAGCTGGACTGGAAGAGGAGAAACCGGGACTAGAACCCAGAGCCCATATGGGATGCCGGCACCGCAGGCGGAGGATTAATCAAGTGAGCCATGGCGCTGGCTCCTATGAGTCTTTAAAATCATATAATTGAGGAGGCCAGCACCGTGGCTCACTTGATTAATCGTCCGCCTGCGGTGCCGGCATCCCATATGGGCTCTGGGTTCTAGTCCCGGTTTCTCCTCTTCCAGTCCAGCTCTCTGCTGTGGCCCGGAACGGCAGTGGAGGATGGCCCAGGTGTTTGGGCTCCTATACCCGCGTGGGAGACCAGGAAGAAGCACCTGGCTCCTGGCTTTAGATCTGTGTAGCTCCAGCTGTAGCAGCCATTTGCAGTTGAACCAACGGAAGGAAGACCTTTCTCTCTGTCTCTCTCTCTCTCTCTCTCACTGTCTAACTCTATCTGTCAAATAAAAAAAAATCATATAATTGAATGTATAATAAGTATTTAGTAATACTTCTTAATGATAAAAATATTAACTTATATCCATAGATGAATTCAAAACTTTCTTTTTTTTAGGGAATAAATTATTGAGTAAAATCTGTATAAACGGGGTTTTTTAGTTTCTTGATATAAAAGTTTATATTTATGTCTTACTGTATCATATCTAATTGTAGAAATTAAAGCATCACTTAGAAGATATATATGTATGTATATGTATATATGCTCTATATTCACATAAAATCAGATTTATATATTATAGACTATATATTGCAAACTGCATATATTATAAACTATATAATATATATTGTAGTGGATTTAGTGGATATATATATTATATATATATATATATATATACACATGGACTATAATCTGGTCATCAATTTTCTCAAGTTCCAGTTTAAGAAGTTTCATTTTAGGGGCAGGCACTGTGGCACAGCAGGTTAAGCTACCACCTGCGATGCAATATCTCTTATCCTAGTGCTGGCTGGAGTCCTGGCTTCTCTATGATTCAGCTCCCTACTAATGCACATGGGAAAGTAGCAGAACATGGCCCAAGAGTGTTTAGGGAGCTGATATTGTGGTGTAGTGAGTTAAGCCACTGCCTGCAACTCTGGCATCCACATGGGTGCCTGTTTGAGTCCCAGTTGCTCCACTTCCTATTCACCTCCCTCCTAATGCACCTGAGAAAGCAGCAGAAGATAGTCCAAGTCCCTAGACCCATGAACCCATGTGGGGAACCTAATTGAAGGTCTTGGTTCCTAGCTTCAGCCTGGCATAGCCCGAGAAAATTGTGGTCACTTTGGGAGTGAACCAGCAGATGAAGACCTCTATCTCTATCTCTCCCTCTCTCTCTGCCTTTCAAATAAATAAAAACAAATCTTAAAAAAAAGAGGGTTGGGGGGGCAGTGTTGTGATGTAGCAGATAAAGCCGCCGCCTGCAGTGCCTGCGTCCCTTATGGGCACCGGTTTGAGTCTGGCTGCTCTACTTCTGATCCAGCTCTCTGCTGTGGCCTAGCAAAGCAGCAGAAGATGGCCCCAAGTCCTTGGGTCCCTGCACCCGCGTGGGAGACCCGGAAGAAGATCCTGGCCCCTAGCTTTGGATCGGCTCAGCTCCGGCCATTGCAGCCATTTGGGGAGTGAACTAGTGGATGGATGACCCCTTTCTCTCTCTCTGCCTCTGCTTCTCTGTAACTCTGCCTTTCAAAAGCATAAATAAATAAATCTTAAAAAAAGGGTTGGGCAGCCTCACTTCTAAGGAGGAGGCGGAGGAAGGAGGGGGAGGGCTTTTGACAGAATTCTAATGAATCATTGATTTACTAGCACCATATTACCAGTTGAAATGCATTATCAGAAATGGGCTTAGTGCTTTTAGATCCAACATGGAACAGATGGATGTTACTCCATAATGATTACTTCTTCTAGCCAACACCTTTTTGACTATGTAGGATCTTTTTCTCTTCATCTTTGAATTCTGATTACTGGCAAATAAAATAAAGGAGTTCATATAGTTTTTCTACACCCTTGAATAACTGTGAGTAGTAGTTTAGGAAAAGAAAAAGGCTTTAAAGACAAAGATCCCAAAGTAACATCATCTAAGGAAAGAGAAAAGGAGGCAAAGCCTCTGGAGGTTTTTGGAAAGGGAGCAAAGTTAAAGAATGCATTTGGACGTATCAAAGAGGTCTACACAGATATTGCCATCATCAATCAAAGAATTGATGAGATTAACAGAACTATTTATACAGTAACAAACTACAGTCCCTCCCAGGAGAGGTAGACTGTCTAGTAAATCTCATGATACTGGCTCTAAGTGAAAATTCGTTTACCAGTTTGCCTGACTCTTGATAACTTGAAGAAGCTGCGGATGCTTGATTTACGACATAATAATCTAAGAGAAATTCCTTCAGTGGTGAATAGGCTGGATTCTCTCACCACTCTATATCTTCCCTTTGATCATATAACTACTGTGGCAAAGGACATCAAAAACCTGTCAAAACTCAGCATGCTTTATATTCAGGAGAACAAAATCAAACAACTTCCTGCTGAAATTGGTGAATTATGTAACCTCATTACCCTGGATGTAGCCCATGATCAACTTGAACACCTTCCAAAGGAGTCTGGAAACTGAATGCAGATAACTAACCTGGATTTGCAGCACAATGAACTGGTAGACCTCCCAGATACTATAGGAAACCTGTCCAGTTTAAGTCATCTTGGTCTAAGATACAATAAACTATCAGCAATACCCAGATAATTAGCAAAATCAGTGCACTGTAAGAATTAAATTTAGAGAACAATAACATTTCTACTTTACCAGAGAGTCTTTTATCTAGTCTTGTGAAACTGAATAGATTAACTTTAACTAGAAATTCCTTCCAGTTATATCCAGTAGGTGGTCCATCTCAGTTTCTACCATCTATTCTCTTTACAAAGAACACAATTGAATCAATAAAATCCCATTTGGGATTTTCTCCAGAGCAAAAGTATTAAGCTGAATATGAAGGACAATCAGTTAACATCTCTTCTCCAGGATTTTGGAACTTGGACTAGTATGGTAGAGTTGAATTTAGCTACTAATCAGCTCACAAAGATCCCTGAGGATGTGTCTGGTCTTCTTTCTCTTTAGGGTCTAATATTATCAAACAGTTTTCTCAAGAAATTTCTCTATGGCCTTGGAAACCTTAAGAGGTTAAGAGAATTGGATTTAGAGAATAAATTGGAATCCCTGCCAAATGAAATTGCTTATCATAGGGATCTGCAGGTACAGTAGAGAACTTAGAACTGTATTTGAATGACAACCCCAACCTCCATAGCCTTCCCTTTGAACTGACTCTCTGCAGCAAGCTTTTAATCATAAGTATTGAGAACTGTCCATTCAGTCACCTTCCACCCCTCCTACTGCTGGGGGGGCCTTCCTTTATCATTCAGTTCCTAAAGATGCAGGGTCCATATCATACCATGGTCTGATACAAATCTGCTGGTCCCAAACATTGTTCAAAAATAGATAGCCATTAATGTTTCATATCTATAATTTATATAGATATTGATATATCTGGCAGATTTAAAAGACTGAATTATGAATTTCTGCTAATAGAGGAATCATAGCCATTTAGATTTTTTTTTAAATTTTGTACAAAAGGCTTCAATAAGATTTCTTTGCTGAATTTGATGGATGTTTTTCTGTTGTGTAATCTGATATGCCAATTTGTATAAAACATTTGCAAACAAATTATGAAGATACTAAATTTAAGAGATCGAGGCAGTATAGTTAGGTATACTCTCTCTTAGGAAGCATATAATGGGCAAAAAAAATCATTTCAACTTTTCATATACATTTTCCCCTTTCCAATTATCAGATATTTATAGGCCCAGAAGGTAGAATTTTTCTTTAACTTAATTTTGAGATTTGCTATTTAAAGTTTATATATTGTTTACAGTCAGAGAAAATCACTGGATTTTTCTCCCCTTTGGTTTTGATTTGCTCTGATTTGATAAAATCTAGAGTTTATATCCTTAGCTAAAGAATTTGCATCAACTGGTTTAAATGTTAAAAGACAGCTGGCAAAGTGAAAGGATACTGGTGAAAGACTAGAATTCCTTTAATTATGCTTCTTTGATGAGTTGTGAAGCAAAACATCTGAAGTGAGTCTTTGGCTACGGGGAGGATCATGAGACTTTTTGTAGCATAAATATGTTTTCTGAAGTTTGGGGCAACAGAAGCATGTAATGAAAATGAGTTTTGTGGTTCCTGAAAGTTGCAGGTCCGCAAAAACTAGAATAATTTGGTAAAAAAGTAAATCAATTACACATAAACACACATACTATATATGTATATACCATGCTATATAGATAATGTATTTATTATATCATAAACTACAATAGGTAACTTTAAAGTTTTCTCCCTTTGTACAATGAAATAACTGCAATATATGTTCATTTCAAGGTTATTTAACAGTGTACTATGGTTTTATATCTTGGCTTGCCTGGTATATCTTTCAGTTCTGGAATATTTGTGTCTAAGTACCATATCTTCACACTGTGCTATAATGCTGCTGAACTAAATGCACTTTCCCCACATCTGGGGCACTGGCTTCAAACAATTCAGTTTAGTACCGTTACGTTTAACTTCATCTTTTCTTTCTTGGTAGTTGATAGTACAGTTATGGAAAAGAAGCATATTGAAAAGAAGCCATTGGTAGTTCAGTGGAGGTTCTTGTAGTATGTGCTACTTGATGTATTTTTTGCCTTACTACTTTTAAAACTAGCAGTATTACAAATGTGTACCCCTTATGCAGTCCTCTTACTTTTGGTAGTGCTGGTCCAAGCCAGTTTGTTAGAGACTCACAGAACAAGTGCATTGTAGATATCCAAAAACACACTTCCCATATAATGACTATTACATGTAAATACATATTGCTGCTTATTTTGTTATTTTTTACATTTTGGGGCATTGTGTTTTAAACATAGCCATTTTTTTAATTAAATGTAGAATATTGAGATAGCAATTTGAACTATTTTACTTTTCCTGGCTCTAAATTGCAGGATTAGGTTTGAGGTCGAACTTCTGTTCATACTGAAAATTTTATAAGGAGCATCTAAGAAATGGAAGGCAAGTGAAAATATAAAACCATAGAATGCATAAATGTAAAACTATTGTGGCTGTCACTGGATGTTACCAAGTATGATCCATTCTTTTTTCCACCTATTGTGGCTTTTCAGTTAAAATTTTGTTTTTAAAAACAAATTATGACAGCTCTTAAAAATAAAAAGAGTGCTTAGACTCCTGCCAACCACGTGAGAGATGCCGGAGGCATTCTGGGCTCCTGGCTACAGTCTAGATCAGCCCTGGCTATTGTGGCCATTTGGGGAATGAACCAGATATGGAAGATCTCTTTCCGTTTCTCTCTCTCCCTCTATCTGTCAGTCTGTCTTTCAAATAAATAAAATAATTCTAAAAACAGGAAAGAAAAGAAAATTAATTCTGCATAGTTGATCGCAGACCTTTCCGTATACTAACGGCATCTGCTATAGTATAAATGGACACCAAATAAACAAGGATTTATATGAAGGAACTTAGGAAAAGAGCAGATGAATTGGGCAAGCTCACACACTTGGGAAAACACAGAAGAAATGCCAATGATGCCTGAAATTTTCAACATCAGCTGTCATTCCATAAGGGTCATAATTATTATACTGGATTGATAAATCATATTACTTAAGTAGAACTTTTAAACTCATTTTTTAGATTAGTATACACCATGTATCACTACAAGAAAGTTTTAAGAAGTCTGGAAGCCCAGCATTCTCAGGGAACAGCATGCCAAAAACAAAAAGTCTGAATAAAGAATCTGAATGGAAATGCACTAAAGGAAAAACTGAAACATCCAACATCCAAAGATATATTTATTTTACTTTATGATGTTGCCAAGAGCCTGCTGTGCTTACTGCACAGTTGCCTTGCCCACTAAAGTGTTGACTTAACTAGCAGAAAATGCTGCTGCCCAAAAGCAGTAATAGGAAATATAACATCTGGAAAACTTATTTTTAAAGACTATGATTTTTTAATCTTAAATACTAGAACATGAATTATCTGGAGTAGGACAACAAGTACTTATTTTCATTATTTTGTCAACTTAAATTAACATTACAAAATTATGAATGTAAATTATTCTTCAGTTAGAAGTGGCAGACTAAATAAAGTACATAAAAGAGCCAAAAAAGGGGTCAGCGCAATGGCTCACTTGGTTAATCCTCTGCTTGCGACGCCGGCACACCATATGGGTGCTGGGTTCTAGTCCTGTCTGCTCCTCTTGCACTCCAGCTCTCTGCTGTGGCCCAGGAAGGCAGTGGAGGATGGCCCAAGTGCTTGGGCCCTTTTACCCACATGGGAGACCAGGAGGAAGCACCCGGCTCCTGGCTTCAGATCGGTGCAGCACACTGGCCATAGCGGCCATTTGAGGGGTGAACCAACAGAAGACCTTTCTCTCTGTCTCTCTCTCTCTCATTGTCTAACTCTGCCTGTCAAATAAATAAAAAAAAATTTAAAAAGAGCCAAAAAAGATACTTTCATTAATTCTTACCAAATAAAAAATTTTCTTTCTCATTAAAAGACAAGCTCTAAAACATATCTTTGAAATACTGTTTTGATCATAAGATAGTTTTGTCTAATAAATTTAGAGAACTAGCAAGTGAAATGATATAATTATTGTGGAATTAACTACCCAATCTCTGTGAGTACTAAAGCATTTCAAACACTATACAATAAATCTATTTTGAGACTTCATTTAGGTCATAACTTTATAACAATCATACCAGAAAATATTTTTATTATTCTACAACCTTTCTTCTAGACTATAAAATTACAATATTGTAAGAGCTCATTAAGCTAAATAATTATTTCTCAATGACCATTAACACCTAAATCTTCTAAAACACATGAGTTTTAAACTCAACTTTTAGACAGATAGAAAATGGAGAGATCTTCCTTGGTGACACTATTTAGTGTTTATTTTGAAAAAATTTTAAAAGCTTTGTTTCTAAGTAATTCTGTTCCTGTTACTTAAATCCATTTTATTTTTTATCACTAACTATATTATCTATTTATATATAAAAATTAATTAAATTGATAGAAAAAGGAACATTATTGACACACACCTTGACTAATGTACACAAGATGTCTTCTTTAGCAAAAGTATAGATTAAAGAGAAAAAAGTGAAATCAGCAAGTATTATATAACTTTTAAGTTGTTATAATTCACCTAATTACATTAATTAAAGTGAAAGACAATGAATTGACTCAAGTGAGCGTTCCAACTTATAAGTTCAAGATGTTTTAATAATCCTTATTTTTCTAATTCTGTTTATTACAGAAAGCATAGAAAACACAGAGAACACAGAGGAAAACTTGAATGGAAGTTTTAACACATTGTAATGTATGTCCCTCCAATATTTAAATACACACACAGAAATCATTAAAAATATAAAGTATCTAAGAATATCTTGGTAACTTTTGTTCAATCTTTCATGAATGTTTTCCAGTATCCTTTAAAAAGTTTTCTGCAGTCTAATGCTAATGTCAAGATAGCAATCTATTATAAAGACATACATAATTAATTAACCAACATGCTCCCAATATTTTACTACAGTAAAGAGTATAATAACATAGGTCTTGCATTTAATTTTCCCCAGAAATCTGATTATTTGCTTTGGTTGAATGAATTACTAGAAACTAAACTCATGTGAGGTAAGAAATTAATGCTCCCAATATATATCATTCAACTGCCCTCTAAGAAGAATGAAACGATTTCATCTGCACCTGTAAAGGAATGATAATGCTCTCTCCCTTTAAATTGCCTCATCAATATTGGCTCCATTCAATGATTTAATCTTTAATAAATTGATATTTTAAAAAGTATATTTTGGGGCCAGCATTGTGGCATAGCATGTTCAAGTTATGAGTGCTGGTTCAAGTCCCACCTGTTCCACTTTGATCCAACTCCTGCTAATGGCCTAGGAAAAGCAGCAGAAGATGGCCCAAGGGCCCCTGTACCCAAATGGGAGACCCAGATGAAGCTCCTGGCTCCTGGCTTCAGCCTGGCCCAGCTCTGGTTATTGCAGCCATTGAGGAGTGAACCAGCAGATGGAAGACCTTTCTCTCTTTCTCTTTGCCTCTGCCTCTCCTTCTCTGTAACTCTGACTTTCAAATAAATAAATAAACCTTTAAAAGTATATAATTTATGAACTTAGTGGTTTGGGGAATGTACTTTAGATGGTGATCTGCAGTACTCATTTTCGCATGTTCTTTTTAATTTTAGTAGTTGCTGAATTCAAATTATGTTTATAGTTTTGAAAAATTTTCATACATTAAAGCATTGATTGGCAAATAAAAAAAAGTATATATGCATATATTTCAATTTTGTACCCAGTGGTAATTCCTATTACTATTAAGTCCATTTGGGTTTTTTTTATTCTTTATTTATTTATTTATTTTTTGACAGGCAGAGTGGACAGTGAGAAAGAGAGACAGAGAGAAAGGTCTTCCTTTTCCATTGGTTCACCCCCCAATGGCCGCTGCGGCCGGCGCACCATGCTGATCCGAAGCCAGGAGCCAGGTGCTTCTCCTGGTCTCCCATGCGGGTGCAGGGCCCAAGGACTTGGGCCATTCTCCACTGACTCCCGGGCCACAGCAGAGAGCTGGACTGGAAGAGGAGCAACAGGGACAGAATCTGGCGCCCCGACCGGAACTAGAACCTGGGGTGCCGGCGCTGCAGGCAGAGGATTAGCCTATTTGTAAGCCCTTTGAGAATTGCTTGTTCTCCTTCTTCAACCATAAAGAAATTAACAATGTGTTTTTAAAACTCCTTGAAATCCCAGCCTAAGAGATTTGACTTTAAGATTATGTGTTTATAAAAGTAGTTTATAAACCAAGAATATCAACACTTTGAGTATCATAACATGAGGCAGATCTTTTTCCATGTTAGTCCTTTAATTTTTAATTTAATTTTGAATTCTTCCATATGTTTATATTTTAAATGTATCAATTTATTTGAAAGAGTTATAGAGTGAGAGACAGAGAGAGATTTCCATATGCAGGTTCATTCCCCAGATAACCACAAGGGCTAGGGCTGGGCCAAGCCAAAGCCAGGAGCCAGGAACTTCTTCCTGGTCTCCCATGTGGGTAGCAGGGGCTCAAGCACTTGGACCATCTTCTGCTGTTTTTCCCAGACGATCATCAGGGAGCTTGATTGGAAGTGGAGTAGCTGGGACACAAACAAGTACCTACATATATGGGATGTTGGTGTTGCAGGTGGCGGCTTTACCTGCTATGCTACAACACTGGCCACATTTTTTCATTCTCAATCATTTAAACCATAGGAGACTCAGTTTCTACCTTAGTCTTTCTCCTCTAGTTTTCCTTCCTCCACCTTCCTGGTGTAGACTCACCTCTCTGGTCCCAGGACTTCTTGTTTACTATAGTACTTGCTGATCCATTTATCATCACCAGACTATAACCTCCTTAAGGCGGGTACTATGCCTTTCTTAATACTTCAAACCTTTATAGTACATTATCTCTAGTAGTGTCCAGTAGATGACCACTATTTACTAGATGAGTGAAAGAATATGTCATTGCTCTGGTACAATATTCAGAAGATAATTTCTTAATAATAACAATATTAGTTGAAAAATACAATATTAAGTGACTTCACAACATATTCTTCATATATATATATATATATTCTTCATGCTTAACCTTGAACTTTGACCTTGGATCATTTGCCAATAATTTTGACCTTGAATCATTTTGATGCATAGTATTTCTGTTTGTAGAAACATGGTAAATTCTTCAGTTTTCCTCATCTAAGAGAAAATGATTAGTAACACAGTGATCCTTTGATCATGTTAACCTTTCTGAATATACTTTTATGTCTTAATAACAGAAACTTCATGATAAAATCTGTGTAAATATATTTGGAATTAAGAAATTTTTAGTGATAATTATCAGGACCTTTAAAAAAAATTGTGCAACTGTTAAAACACAGTTAAGTCAAAGTGCCTGAGATGAGATATCAACTTTAGCACTTATTAACTATACAGTACTGGCCAATTTATTTAATCTCTTAAATCTCAATTTCTTAATCTGTAAAATGGGGTTGGTAACAGCTCATACTTCACAGAATGATTCTGAAGATTATGTAAGATGTCACATATAATGTACTTAGCTCAGAGTCTAGAACATAGTAAACACTCAATAAATGGTAGCTATTTTTAGATTTTAACTACCTACCCAGTATCACTTAGAAGAATCATTAACCATAACTGAATAAATAAATCCCTGTTGGTAATCACCCTGAATGAAGCAAACTGAGTTGCCCAGGTAATAATCAGCTCAACTATAAATCAATGCTGCAATTTTGTCTGACTTTATGCCTCTTTATGGATTCATATGCAAACCTGGTGCTTATCTTCTCTTCCCACAGCGTCTTAACATGCATAGCATCTGATCCCCTCATTAGTTTCCTTTTTTACTCAGAATCAGCAACTCTAGAAGATGACTGTCTGTTTTTTACTATCCTCAGTTCCCTTAATGATTATGCCACCACCTGTATTTTAATTTATGTCATTCCATTCAGCCTAAATTTGTGAAAATCCAACAACCATTTTTTTCACTATATTAGAACAAAGACATCAACAGAAACTTATTTAATTTCTTAACTGCCTGTGAGCCAAATGTTTTCATGTAATCCCTGCAACAATCTTTGAGATAAGTATGATTTTTACATTTTATAGTTGAGGAAATTAAGTCACAAGCACATTAAGTACATTGGTCAAAGTCACATAACCACTTAAGTGTCAAAATTCCTTTCCTTTCCTTTTATCAAAACCCTATTGGTAGAAAAATATCATGCTCTTCATTCAAGAACTTGGTCAAGTCCTTCTTCAACCATGAGAAAATCATGGCTCAAATTCTACCTATAGCTGGTGTTGGGTCTTTCACTGAGCTCTCCAGGACACTGTTCCCCAAATTTTTCTTAATGAGCAGGACTAGGAAAAGGAAATACAGCCAATTTAGATAGCAAGGAGGGAAAACACACACACACGCACACACCAAAATAAAACTGCGATTATATCAAATAAATTATAATAATAATCAAAAAATTAGAAACAATGCCAATGTTTATTGATACATGAATTAAAAAGCAAAACGTGGTATATTCATACAATGGACAATTATTCAGATTTTCCAAAAGATGGAATTGATACAACATGAATGAACCTTGAAAATATTATACTAAGACAGCCAGACAGAATAAAAGGACAAATATCATATGATTTCACTTCTATTACGTACCTAGAGTGATCAAATTCATAAAGAAAGAAATTATAATGGTGGTAGATAGGAGCTAGGGGGAAGGAGAGTGCTATTGTTCAAATGCCCCCATCAAAACTCATACTGAAATATTATGCACATTGCGAGGTATTAAAAGGTTGGACCACACAGGACCATTAAGAGTCGTTGGAGCATGAGAACTCTGCCCTGGTGAATGGACTGATCCATTTAAGGATTAGTGGATTAATGGGTTATTGAATGAGTAGCTTTATTATGAAAGCAAGATCTCTCTCTCTCTCTTAGCAAGTCTGTTCCCTCTCTCTAAGTAATGCCTGTGCCACCTTGGGATTCTACAGAGAGTTCCTGCCAGCAATAGGGCTCAGATGAGATTACAAATAACCTAGTTTATGGTCATCAGTTACAGCAACAAGAAATGAGCAAATACAGAGGCAATGGTGAATTATTGTTTAATGGGTACATGTTTCCAGTATGAAATTATGGAAAAGTTCCAGAAATAAATGACAGTGATTGTTGCACAACAATGCGAACATTCTTAATACCACTGAATTATACACACAGAAATGGTAAATTTAATCTTATATAAAGTTAATTACAATGAAAATACTGACTGTAGTTTCCAGTTCTAATTTTAACTCCAGAGATTATTGTCAGGAATCTGATCTTACTAGTTTCATTTTGTTTTGATTTTTCCTAGTTAATATTAAAGATTTTACAAAATGATGTTTTACAAAAATTTTTAAAAGTACAAATCAAACTGTGTTCCTCCTTCAGACCAAGTATCGTGATATAGATTCACTGAGGCCATTATACTTTGTTTAAGAGCATGACATTTGATTAGAGATTTTAAGACCACAAAAATATCTGAAAACATTTCAACTAACCAACAAAAGAAGACAGAATAAAGAGTGACATTTGTAACTTCAAGGAATGCTATTAAAAGTTTATATGCTTTGTTTCTTCTCTATTCTTGAGTTTTCTGCTACAATAAATACTGTCACCCACCATCCTTTCTTTTGAAACTCTCCCTTTGGCTGGTTCTCTGACTGTTCCTTAAATATTCACTCTGTGAATCATTTTTGAAGAAAGGTTCAGTAGTTAACCCTGTGCTCTCTTCTTTATATGTATATTCAATGTTTGAACAATGAATATATATTGAGCTACTCCTAACTATTTGGTACTGTGCTAAGAACTGGGACTTTAAAAAACAAATACATTCCTTGTCTCAATGTTCTGGTATGGGAAGCATACAAATAAATAGCAAATTTAAAAACTCTTCTTCAAGTTGATCTACCTTCTATTCTGTGTGCCACCCAACATCTGTGATAATCAGCTGCATGGTGGCCACAGTTAAACATGCAACCTGTATTAACATACTTCTGGAGTGCCCTCACTTGAATCTGAGCAAGGCCTGTCACTCACTTTAAGCAAAAAAAAAAAGGCATCATTTTAAAACAAATTTATTTATAAAACAAATTTATTTATATAAATTTGTGTTACATACAAATCTTATAAAAAGTATGTTACACATAAATTGCATTGTATTTATATAACATAAATTAATCATAAATTATGTTGTATAATTTCTGAGCTTACTTCTTCCAGAATTCCAGGAGGTTCTACTACTACACTTTTGGGTATCAGGATCTGCCACATATAAAGTCTGTCCATCTTGTAGGAGAGACATGCGGGGATCAAGTGAAGGGGCAAGGGCACCAGACTACATAGAGGGAGAGCTTACACGAGACATATTCAACAGCCCAGCCAACTCCAGATGACTGCAGTCACATGAACTGCAATAAACACTCAAGAGCATCCAGGAAACCATACACTCAGACAAGCCTAGAAAACAGAACTGTGAGGAAAAAAAAATGATTGTGTTTAAAACTTGAATTCATTGTCTTCTCCTTCAAGTTCCACCTGACCAACTTCTTTTCCCTGTACTACTTATCATTCTCATTAGCACAGGCCTCAAAAAACAGCGTCTATACTCACTCATGTTATGGTACACCTGTAATAAAGGACATTAGTTCCATGGACGCATTTGTTTTCTACAAAGTGTTTGGTAGAAATAGGTGAGTTTTTGTTGTTTTTTTTTTTATAAAATACACTTTGGAAATATCTTAAAAAAATGGACAAAGTAAAGACAAGTTGCAGATTAAGGTCAAGAAGAAAACAATGAATCTGATTGTCCCTTAAGGTCCTCATTTTCTCAAAAGTCAAAAGCACATATTAAAATATGTATACAATAGTAAAAAGTAGAGAAAATATGAATATCAACTCAAAAGAGAGATAGGGATAAATATAAGAATACTAAGAACCAACAACCTAAACTGGGAGTTTCCCAGCATAAGTCTTTGAATTAGGTCTGCATTCTAGAAACAGAAACTGCGAAGAGGAAGAAAGCCAGGTGATCACATCAAAAGATTTTTAAAAAGGTGATAAAGCTTAGACAATTGGGAAGTAGAGCAGTTACAATGGCTATAGATGTCCTGCATATCATACAAGGCCTCATGGCTGGTCAGAAATTGTCCAGTGGAGTAAGGCAGCTCCTGAAGGCATTCACTCCTAAAGACAAACAGCTTGTGCCATGAGCATGGGAATATAAGCAGCAAACATACAGAGTTTTCAATTCAAGAAAAAGCTTACCATGTTTTGGAATGCAGAAGTTTAAGGTTAGAAAATAGATAAATATGGTGTAATTAATGAAAAGCATACTAGACTCAAATTAAGAGGACAGAACTAAGTAGCTATTTCACACTACATGTCACTTAATATTTTTGGCCTCAAATATTCATTTCCAAATTGAACAGAAATTATATAATCCCTTCTGGTTTCAGAATTCTGTGAGTTCCTGATTCTTGGTGACTAATGCTACATGATGATTAAGTCTTTAACAGTACATATCTGATGTGAAGCCATGAGAAATTGAGTCGTGAGCAGGAATGTTGGCAGCCAATTTGGGAGAAAGGATGATTCTTAAGTCCATTATAGTCTCTATGGTAATTATAAATGGATCTAGGTGAATAATGTGTGATCGTGGTAATGATTAACAAGGGGCATCAACTTATTAATGAAGAAGAGGGAAAGCTGCAATTTGAAATTCCTTATCACATTAAAGGCCTGGCATTGTGGTGTATCAGGTAAAGCCATCATCTGGGACACCGGCATCCCTTATGGGCGCTGATTCATGTCCTGGCTGCTCCACTTCTGATCCAGCTTCCCACTAATGACCTGGGAAAAACAACAGAATGCCCCAAGTCCCTGGGCCCCTGCCATCCTCGCGAGAGAACAGGGAGAAGCTCTTGGCTCCTGGCTTCAGCCCAGCCCAGCCCTGGCCATTGTAGCCATCTGGAGGCTGAATTAGCAGATGGAAGCTCTCACTTTCTCTGTCTGTCCCTCTGTCTGTAACTCTTTCAAATAAATAAATATAAATAAAACTCTTAAATAAATCTTTAAGTTACATTGGACAAGCCAATTCCAACTATTCTGAACACCTCTGAACTATGCTGAACAGGTTTTGTTTTATATTCTACCTTTTAGGAATACTTAATCTAATAAAATCCTATATATCAACTGATGGATAAAATTCCAGTTCATCCACATATTTACTAAAAGTCTATTAAATTTGAATGATAGTAGTTTTAGCCTTGAAAAGTCACCATCCAATAGCAAAAAGATGAATAGATTAACTAATAATTACAAAACTGTGTGAGCAGAATGAAGTTCTGTTAGAGCATAGAAATGGGGCATTTAAATTAGACAGATATGGGATCAGAAATGGCTTCCTAGTGAAAGTGATCTGTCATCCAAGTCTTTCTCTTTTAAAGATTTATTTATTTATTTATTTATTTATTTATTTATTTATTTATTTATTTATTTCATAGGCAGAGTTACGAGGCCAGGGGCAGAGGGAGGTGGAAGAGATTCAGAGAGAAAGATTTTCCATCCACTGTTTTACTCCCTAAAAGGCTGTAACGTCTGGAGCTAGGTGAATCTAAAGCCAGGAGCCAGGAACTTCTGGATTTCCCACATGGGTGCAGGGACCCACATGGGCCAAAGTACTTGGGCCATCTGTTCCTGCTTTCCCAGGCACATTAGCAGAGAGCTGGGTTAGAAATGGAGCAGCCAGGACTTGAATGGGCACCCATACGGAATGCTAGCACTGCAGGCAGTGACTTTACCAGCTACAGCAAAGCCCTGGCCCTTCATCCAAGTCTTTAAGTAAGAGACACACAAAAGGGAAATGCTATATGGAAAGGAATGAAAAATTATGGTGGGTTCGGAAAAAAATGAAAGTAAACTCCGAGTATGTAGAAAAGTGTATGTGGGCCGGTGCCGCGGCTCACTAGGCTAATCCTCTGCCTGTAGCGCCGGTATCCTGGGTTCTAGCCCCGGTTGGGGTGCTGGGTTCTGTCCTGGTTGCTCCTCTTCCAGTCCAGCTCTCTGCTATGGCTTGGGAGTGCAGTGGAGGATGGCCCAAGTGCTTGGGCCCTGTACCCCCATGGGAGACCAGGAGGAAGCACCTGGCTCCTTGCTTCGGATTGGCACAGCGCGCCAGCCGTAGCAGCCATTTGGGGGGTGAACAAATGGAAGGAAGACCTTTCTCTCTGTCTCATTGTCTAACTCTGCCTGTCAAAAAAAAAATGTGTATGTGCACCTGTCAAAGGGTACAAAAACATGAAGCAATGGATATAGGCCAGGACTAGAGTAACTCTTAGGTGACATGCTAAGGAGTTTTGATTTTACCCTCTGAACCAGTGGGAAACAACTGGACAATTTTAAGTAGGAGAGTGACTTCAAGTAATGAAACCTAACTATTAGGAAAAATATTCTAAAAGGAGAATGAATAAAAGGACTGAAAAGTAAACTAGAGAAAGTATTGAGATAGCAATTTTAATATACTATTCCCATCCAAAAAAATGACCTACAGCTGTAGTTAAAAAAAAAAAAAGCAGAAATTTAGAAAAAAAATGATCACACAAAGTGACTGATCTAATATAGAATACTAAGGAAGACAAGACTTCTAGAGGTAACCTAGGGAACAGGAATATCAGCTCCTTCTTCCTCTACTACTTACAGACCTTCACTTACAATTCAGCCCTTCCATGTTGTTTTGTCTATTTTATATTTCTCATCTTATGCACAATTTTTTCTACGTCTTTACACAGACTGTGTGCAATCACTGACAGCAACGGATAGATTTTGAGTTGTACTTTTTGTATCACTTCCATTGCTGAGCATTCTACTAAATACTCAGCAATTGTTAGTATATATTTACTAAAATGATCTTGTGCTCCATTAAGCAAAACATGATTTATTACTTTAGCCCATGAGCCCGCACTAAGTATATCTGAGCACACTAAATACAATAAGCTTGAAGTAAATATATTTTGAGCTGGAAAAACTAAACTAAAGAAGCCTAAAATTCTTTCCAGTGTGTAAAATATCTATATCAGGGATGTGCATTTGGCCTAGTGGTTAAACTGATTGTTGAGAAGCCTGCATCCCATATCATAGTGTCTGAGTTCAAATCCCGGCTCCACTCCTGATCTCAGCTTCCTCCTAGTACATTCCCTGGGAAACATCATTGTGGCTCAAGTAATTGAGTCCCTATCACTCACAGGGGAGACCTGGGTTGAGGTTCTAGCTCCTGGCTCCCTTCTGGCCTAGCCTGTACCATGTCAGGCATTTGGGGAGTGAAACAGAAAATAGGAGCTCTCTGTCTCTCTCTCTCTCTCTCTCTCTCTTTTTTTTTTTTTTTTTTTTTTTTTTTTTGACAGGCAGAGTGGACAGTGAGAGAGAGAGAGAGAGAGACAGAGAGAAAGGTCTTCCTTTTGCCGTTGGTTCACCCTCCAATGGCCACAACGGTCGGTGCACTGCAGCCGGCGCATCGCGCTGATCCAAAGCCAAGAGCCAGGTGCTTCTCCTGGTCTCCCATGTGGGTGCAGGGCCCAAGGACTTGGGCCATCCTCCACTGCACTCCCGAGCCATAGCAGAAAGCTGGACTGGAAGAGGAGCAACCGGGACAGAACTGGCGCCCCGACCGGGACTAGAACCCGGTGTGCCGGTGCTGCAAGGCGGAGGATTAGCCTATTGAGCCATGGCGCCAGCGTCTCTCTCTTTCTCTGTCACATAATACTTGTGAGAATGTAAACTGATAAAGCCACTTTGAAATATTATTGGACAAGAGAAAATAAAAGTTTTAATATCCAATGACACAACAATTTCTCTCTTGGCTTTATATACAAGGAGAAAGTCTTAATATGTCTCTGAAAAGAACAATGGAAGAATATTAGTTTTATTCATAATAATAATAGAAAATTAGAAATAACCCAATATCCTTCAATAGTAAGATAAATAAATTAATTGTGGCATGTTCCTACCCTATTATTTCAATGCATATGAGGCTCCAGAACAAGTAAAACTAATCTATGGTGAAAGACACTGACATGGTGGTCCACACTAGGAGAAAGAGGGCATTGTCTGGGAAAGGGCATGGGAAAGTCTTCTTGGATGTCAGAGAAGTTGCTTATTTTGATCACAGTGATGGTTATACAGGCATATTAAATGTAAACATTCACTTAATGTGCACCTAAGATTTAATGCATTCTGTTGTATTTATGTATATGGTGCCAATAAAAATTGTAAATATCTACGGTCTTCCTTATTCTACATCTATAAAAATAACTTTTACTATATTAATTTAAAGTCATGTCTGTGGTAGAATGATGAATACTCATTTTCATGCATTTCTCCCCATACATAGCAAAAATGAGCATGTTTTTAGTTAAGAAAAAGCATTTTGTCCTTCTCCAGGGGGATTCAGAAGTCTTCAGAACATGAATGCAATGTTCTAGTCCCACATTGCACTTTTTCACTTCCCAATTCCCCACATGATTATCTAAACCAATAATTCAGATTAGGACAGATTTGTGTCCTGAATGGAATTCAGTATGGCCTAAAGGAAGTCAGGTTATGATGAATGATCTATCTGTCCTAAATTAATCTTAAAATTCACAGTGAAAAAAAATAAAAGTGAAAAAATTCTATGTGTGAAAATAATGGGCAAAAAGACCTCCCATTTTTGCTTTGGAAATTGAGAGTCTGAGATCCAGCAAATAAGGGAAGGGGAGATCATATCCTCTGATTTCAGGATATACCTTTTACATCCATTACCTATGGTAAAAGTAATATTTATTACCATTTTAAGAATCAAATATTTAAGGAACAGAAAATACCCAAGTGCAATATAGTGAAATTCTCAAGATTCGTTTCTGACTCCCATTTGCTAGCTGTGCCAAATCATGTCAAGTCACCTATTTCTCTACATAACAGTTTTCTCATCATGTAAAATAAAGATAGTAATAGTTTCTGTCACATAGCTTATTTTGACAATTAAATGAGATATTTGATGCAAAGCACTAAGACAATTGCTTGTATGTAATAAGTGTTTGATGGATGTTATCTATTACTGCTCGATCATAAGTGTATAGATATTCTGGGGAAACCATGTGAATGTCTGTCTAATTCATTGAACTGAACTAAATATTTCAAAGCACTGAACATTCTCTTCTTCAAGAGTAAGATATCCGGAGCAGATGTTTGGCCTAGAGGTTAAGACACCTGTGTCCCACATCAGAGTATCTGGGTCAAATGCCTGGCTCTGGCTGCTGATTCCAGCTTCCTGCCAGTGCAGATCCTGGGAGGCAATGGTGATGGCTCAGGTAATTGGGTGCCTGGAAGCAGAGTAGCTGGGACTCAAACTGGCACCCCAGTATGGGAAGCTGGCATTGCAAGTGACGATTAAGCATCTGTGCCACAATGCCAGCTCCTATAACATAATTGTAAAAATCTGTACCATATGTCTAAATTTGCTGTAAGACATGAAGTAGAAATTTAGGAAAAGAAATGAGAAATTTGACCAATAAACATCAACCAAAAAACATCAAAAATATAATGAATGACCTGATTATTTGAAATGACACTTAAGTTTCTGCATCCATGGCCCATGGATGAGCCCATACTCTTCTGAGAAGGAACATAAGCTGGTAATTCTCATCCACCCTGAACCCATGTTGTATTTTAAAGACTGCCAGGATCTCTTGAAGTAACACATTTTTACAGATCAGACTTATACAGAAGGTAGTTCTTGATTTTTCTGGCAGACTGGGCTCCTTTGATCGTCTGATGATAGCTCTCTGCCCACAGAAGTATATGAGACACATCCACAAAATGTTGTACCTGCAATTTCAAGTGATTCATGGAAACTTGAAATCTAACCATGGTCTCTGCCCCTCAGATTCTTGTCTAGCAGTTTAGCGTAAAGGGTGCTTTCCTTGCCTGCTTGACTAAAAAAGAGAATTCCAATTTTCAATAAAAATCCAAAAGAAAAAAAATACATTTCTTCACAGAGGGTTTCAAATACTAGTTACACAAAAATAAAAATAGGCACAGAAGAGCAAAGCCTAGATATATGATGTTTACATTGAAATAATTTTTTGAATAAGTAGCATATGCTTCACATGTTATTCATGACTTTTCAGTAAAAATGAAGAAAATAAGCCATATATTTAAATGAACTATTAACTATCTTATATTTGGGTAAAGAAATATAGAAATCATTTAAAAGAAACTATAAGAAAAAGAGGCTGTAGAATTTTTAAAATATAGAATTCTTTGGGGATTAACAAGGAGCTCAGTAAGATCTAGCCAATTCGTTGAATAGGTAAGAGAAAAGGAAAGCCAAAGAGGATAAGAGTCTTGAATAAGTCACCTAGCTAATAAGTATAGCATACTGGGTCTTTAATTTTATATCTTAGTGTTGAAAAACCTATAAATGTTTTTCAAAATAAAGCAAACTACACTGAAGCTGATTTTCTGATCCTTAGAAAAACTGTTATTTGAAAAAGGCTATCAGGTTAAGACATGGATCTAGGCAAACACGGGGTGCATTGCTATACTTACTAAATCCCATTAAGCTGCTATAACTTAGAAAGAGAAACGATTACTAGATGCTTGACCATTTTGAGAAATGTCATGCTTGAAAGTATTTGGTTTGGTTTTTGAAAAAAATATTTGGATGAAATTAAAAAATCAGTTCCCTAGTACTTTGTATGTCTTTTTGACAACAATGTCATTTCTGATCCAACTCCCTACTGATGCTCCTGGAAAAGCAGCAGAGGCTGGCCCAAATCCTTGGGCCTCTGTACCCACAGGGGAGACCCAGATGAAGCTGCTGGCTTTGGCCTGGCCCAACCGTGGCCATTGAGGCCATTTGGAAAGTGAACCAGCATATGGAACACCTCTCTCTCTGTCTCCGTGTCTACTTCTTTCTGTAAATCTTTTTTTTTAAAGATATTTACCAAAAGTCACCCATCTGGATAGAGCATATCTGTGTTTCAAATTCAGGCCTCCTTAAAGCGGCATTCCACATCATTTTAGGACACTGCACTGCTTCCTCATAAAAATATTTAATGAATATTTTTCCAATTCATGATTCTCACAAGTATATTTTAATCATTTTAATTGACCATAAATGTAATCTTTATGTTGAATCTTACCTATTTTTAAGTTTAGACTTTTAATTTTAAAAACATATATGTTAGACAATGAACTAATTCTCATTTTTAAAAACAGTACTATTTAAATTCTTTACACCTAGATTGCTGTTTCAACGCTAACTTTTTAATTTTTATGTGGCATTTCAATCCAACAGAGAAGTAAAAGTAAGTCATTTTTTGTTTACTCACGTGTCAAAGTAGATCCCATTCATCACTGCTAGAAAAGTTTACCAGGTTTCACCTTTTGTAGAATTCTGAAAAAAGATTTGTTCTTACCCTCCCCTCTCGCACCTCCAATCATTCATTCATTGGAAACCATGATTACAATGTCCCTGAGGTATTTCTATGAAATATCTCACTGTATACCTTGAACTGACGAAACTGGCTTTCACAACAATTCCATCTACAGCTGGAATCAAGGCACCATATGGTGTGATTTATTTGAAAGAGGAAAACTAAAACTTTGGGGTCACAAGTGAGTTAGGCCTAGTCCAGATACAACCTCAGACTCTTTCAAATAATGCTGTAGCTACTTTCTTTCTTAGTCACACCACTGCTTCATACAGATATTAGCTGGATGGCTTGGTGCATTATTTATTATACAATTAATTTGATAGCATCCTTCTCAAGGCATTTTCCCTGTCCAATAGCACCACATTCTCATACCTACATGATGTAAGAACTGGCCTGAAACTCAAAATGCTCCACAATTGTCTGACCTTTATTTGGTGACTTAAAATAACTGTCCTCATTTCCACAACTGTGCCATCCCAAAAGGTTTTCCTTTGGCTTGTATCTCTGAACACATATTTTTAAATTAGCCAAAATAACTACAATTAAATAAAAAAATGGAAACTCCATTCACAGCATTTTATACATAAAAAAGTAAAATTAGAAATTCACTCTGCTATAATTTAGCATCAGGACTTTATACTTAGAATTAGATCAATAATTTAGATCATAAGGTTGACGTCTATGATGCATTTTGCTGAATTGCGAATTGCTTGCTTTTATATAATCTTGACCAGATTAAAATCTACATTCATAAAGGTAAGTAATGCAAAGCAAAATTGTTTCCATGTTTCTGCCACACGTCAACATAAAAGCTGTCACAGAAAACTAGTAAGAAATAATTTAATCAGAAAAACTGCAATCACTAATTTGGGGGAAAAAAGTGGAGGTGGGGGGTAGATTTTGCTTCTTCATTCTTTATTTGAAATTTTAAATTTTTTTAAAAAACCAACAAAACAGGACTCAGCATTGTAGCCTAGCTGGTAAAGCTGCCACCTGTGATGCCTGGCATCCTGTATGGGCACCGTATGGGCACTGGCTGCTCTACTTCTGATCCAGCTCCCGCAGCAGAGGATGGCCCAAGTGTTTTGGCCTCTGCCACCCATGTGGGAGACCAGAAGGAAGGTGCTGGATCCTGGCTTCAGCCAAGCCACACCCTGGCCATGTGGCCATCTGCAACCAGTGGATGGAATCTCTCTCTCTCTCTCTTTCTCTTTTTCTCTCTCTCTCTTTCTCCCTCTCTCTCCCCCTCTCCCTCTCCCTCTCCTTGTCTCTCACTTTCTATCTTTCCCTCTCTCTCTGTAACTCTGACTTTGAAATAAATCTTCAAAAAATTAAATTTTGATTGAGCCTATGTTATGGTGCAGTGAGTTAAGCTGCCACTTGCAATACTAGCATCCCAGATGAGTGCCAGTTCCAGTACCAGCTGCTCCACTGCTCCACTTCAAATTTAGCTCCCAGCTAACATGCCTGGAAAGGAGCAGAAGATGACCTGAGTACCTGGGCCCAACCTACCCACATAGGAGACCTGGATAGAGTTCCACGTTCCTGGCTTCGGAATGGCCTAGTCCGAGTTATTACTGCCATTTAAGGAGTGAATCCATAGATGAAAGTGCTCTCTCTCTTTTATTTCTCCCTCCCTCCTTCCTTTTCTCTCACTCTGCCTTTCAAACAAATAAGCTTTTAAAGAGAAAAACATTAAATCTTGAAAAGTACTCTCCAAATAAAGTGCATAAAGCAGAAATACTGGTTATTATAAAATTTACATTTCCTTCTCAAATCATTCCAATCTTATTTCATCT
The DNA here is from genome assembly GCF_964237555.1 of Oryctolagus cuniculus. Taxonomy (NCBI): domain Eukaryota; kingdom Metazoa; phylum Chordata; class Mammalia; order Lagomorpha; family Leporidae; genus Oryctolagus; species Oryctolagus cuniculus. The sequence continues at coordinate 79,998,211 of NC_091434.1, forward strand.
CTAGAAATGTTAATTGGGCTATCATGCTTAAATAGTCTGGAATAGGTTATTTTACTTCTCAAAAGCCATCAGGTTTTTAATGAACTGACCCCAAATTATTTTGCCCATCCAACTTTCTACATCCCATCATGTCCTCTACATCTTATTTTGATGGCTTACCTGTACTCCCATTCTTTTTTCCCTAAATTTCTTTCAGAAGTCAAAGCTAAGCTCAATGTCACTTTCTTTATGGAGCTATTCCGTAATACACCCAGTCAAAATTAAAGTCTTTTCCCCATACCAGCATAACAGAATTCTTGCCTAGTCTTTAAGAACCTGTTTTATTTTTCTTGTTTTTCTTTTTCAGTTCCAAGTACCTTGAAATTAAGAGATAATTTTTAGCTATCCATATGTCCCTATGGTACCTAGCACTACAACTATAGATACTATAAATTCCCTATACTCTGAAATGCTATGAAAAGGTTTAATGTGATTGAATTATTATAAATTTTTGAATTTACATTATATTTATTACTGAAATAGGTCATATGAAATCAAATCAACTGATGATCTTAGCTTATTACATTACAGCTGCTAGAACAAAATATCTGACACTGCAATTTATGAAAAACAGAAATTTTGTTTCCCTCACAGTTCTAGAGTCTGAGAAGTCCAACACTGAGGCTCTGGTGGGTTCTGTGTCTGGAAAGGACTTGGCCTCTCTGTTTCCAAGGGGGCTCGCTCCTGCCACATCCTCCACAGAGAGGGGATGCTGTGTCTTCACAAGGCTGAAGGGTTGGGAAGCAATATACTCCTCTTTTAGACCTTTATTAAGAGCCTTAATCCCATCCAGGAGTACTCTTCCCTCACTTCTCATCACCTGGAAAAGGACCTAACTCTGAATGTTATCACATTAGTGATTAAGTTTCAACATATGAATTTCAGTGAATACCTTTGTACTAAATCACTGATATTTACCAAAGATCTATGAGAATGTTTCAAAAAGCTCACAGAAAATAGAATTACATATGTTTATTTTGATGGAAAAATTTTTTAAATCCATGCATAGTTTATTCATGATATGCATTTTCCATGAACTTTTGGAAGTACTTTCATATTATAATTTTATCTATTCAGCACCAGATTCTGAGTTGAAGAATACAAAGTGATATTAAAATAGTTCCTGTATTCAAAGGACACTCAACAAGGACCACATGTGTAGCTCACATGACTATAATAGGCTCTTAGAGGAGATAGAGACATCTTACCTTAAAATGATATGAGAAAGTTTCACAGAAGAGTAAGGATTGATATGGACCCTGGAGAATTTAACTACCTGGCTACAGGAATTGCCATGCCCAGGCAGAAGGAACTATGGGCACAAAAGTCATGAGGGTAGACAAGCTCACAAAAAAAAAAAAAAAAAAAAAAAAAAAAAAAAAAAAAAACCAGATAATTTTTGTTAAATGAAGGGAGAGAAACTGAATTGGATCAAACTATTAAAAGCACTGGCAAAGTTGATCATTTTGTGTTTATCTGAAAACAAAATTATTAGGAGAATAAATTATGTGGGCATAAGACAAAAACCTAACCAAAAGCAAAGAGGACTCAAAACCTGAAAGATGGGAAGAATTGAGGGATCAAGGATTCCATTACCCTTGCCTCGTTCACTCTGATCCAGATTAACAGATTTTTCCATACTTAGTAAACGGGGGAAAGTTAAAGTTCCCTCCTCTCATTTCCAATGACTAGAGCACAGTAAATGTGCAATAAGTGCAATAAGAAGGAAGAAAGGTAGGGAAGAAAAATTAACTGGAATATGAAAAGAAAAGAGGGAGGGAGAGCAAGGAAGCTCTGAACAGTAACAATGTGAAAAGCTCATCTCAGAAAACTAGATACTGAGAAAGACCACAGAGACCAAAATGGTAATGATATTATTTATTACTGTGTTTTAGGCACTGTTACAATCACTTCAAGAGCATAATTCATTTGATTTTTACCACAACACAAGAAGTAATTAGAATTATAACAAATTTATATATACAAAAACTGAGGATCAGAGAGACAGCAAAATACAGACCGAAAGCAATGGAAAGAGGATTTTGGCAAAGACTATTTGACCTCAGATCTGCCATTTATATTGCTGAAAAGGATGCTATGGTTTTCCTCAGCCTTTGGAGAATATATCAAACCATGGCTTCATAACAGCTCTAGTCAACTTCACTGAATCATCCAGTTGGAGGCTGGATTGATAATCTAAATTATGACTCAATTCAGTATTTTCTTATTATAGGTAACAGCAACAATAAGCCTCATCTTTAACACAAAATAAGAGTAGCATACTTTCCTCTGCCTATTCTAAATGAATACTGAGTGTTAATCATATTTTCAAATAACAAATGTGACCTATGTTTGCTTATAACATATTAGCAATGCTGCTCATCACTATAAAATGATCTCTAAATCCAAACGTTACTCACATTAGCACTTTAGATAACAATATTTGTGTACCTAATGAATTGTACCAAAAGTAACTATGGCAAATTAAATTATCAAGTTAATCTTCTTACACTTAAAAAGTGGTAGTTCAAGAAAACATTGATCTTAAGTATATATTTTTTTATTTCTATAATGCAGAACCAGTCTCTTGCATAGCACCTAAAATGCTGGCATCCCATATGAGCACTGGGTTGATCTCAACTGCTACACTTCCAATTCAGCTCCCTGCTTATGTGCCTGGGAAGGCACTTGAAAATGACCAAATTCCTGGGCCCCAGCCATCCTCATGTGAGATCCAGATGGAGTTTCAAGCTCCTGGTTTCAGCCTGGCCCAGTACCAGCCATTGTAGGCATTGGAGGAGTGAACCAACAGATAGAAGATCTCTGTCTCTCTCTGTCTCCCTTTCTCTCTAGGTTACTCTGCCTTTCAAATCAATAAATAAATCTTTATATGTGTATATGTATATATAACACAAGAGAACTTCAAAAACATTGGGAAAATGGAATTAAAAGATGGTTATTTTGATGCAAAATTGAAATCCATCTAATTGTTTTATAATATGCATTTTCCATGCACTTATTTTTAATCATTGTCATGCTTCTGTGCATGCACACACATACATTTAAATACATAAAACAGAAAAAATGACTTTTCCTTTGGATATATTTTCAAATGCTCAGAAAAGGAAATGTTTGTCTACAAAGGTCAAAAGTCCTACATTATCAAATATTCCCAATTTGGTAGAAAAAAAACACTACATCTAGGGGACAGTGTTGTGGTGTACCAGGTTAAGTAACTACCTGCAATGCTGGCATCCCATTTGGGCACCAGTTTGAGTCCTGGATGCTCCACTCCCATCCAGCTCCCTTCTAGTGTGCAGGGGAAAACAACGGAGCATGTCCCAAGTACTTGGGCCCCAGCGCCCATGTGGGAGACCTGGAAGAAGCTCCTGGCTCCTAACTATGACCTGGCCCTGCCCTGGCTGTTGCTGCCATTTGGGGGGAGTGAACCAGAGGACAGATCTCTCTCTCCTTGTCTCCTACCCCCACCCTCCAGAAATTTTATTATCAAATAAATAAATATTTTTAAAAAATTAAATTTAGCTTGTTTGTCCACAATAATAAAAGTCAGTTGAGTTGATGGACTAGAAACAAATTATTTCATTTGTATACTGGAAATTGTTTTATGGTCATACAGCTTGTGTCTACTATTTCAAATTATATTCTATGCTAACATCACAAATTCTGACTGAAGGCAAGCTTCAACATGAAGCAGACACAAAATAATTAATTTAAAAGGGGGATTAGACCTACATAAAATTCATAGCATATAGCATGAGATGCTAGAACTTGATAGCATCATACAATGAACATTTAATAATGAATTAAGGTATCAAATAGAACACTAAAATTGAAATAAATGGAAAGGGGAAAATGCAGCCTAAGCTCTCTCTCACAAACTAAACATGGAAAATAAGGATAAATTTGTCCAGTTAAAAATGTAAATGCCCATATTCTGTGATAATAAAAAATTCAAGCAATGTGTTCCAATGATTATATTACAACCTGAATATATTCCAAGATATGAGAATTGAGATATATTTAAAGAAAGTTATAAATTCCTTGCAATAAAATTTATCTTGGAAAGAAAAATCTGCAGATACCATAGAAGCACAGGGTTGACAAAACACTATCATCTAACATTTTAATTTCTTCTTCAATATAATCAACAAATGATACTGTAGTTCTACTTGAATACTTCTTGCAATGAGGATTTCACTATTTCTGAGGCTTCCTGTTTCATTATGAACTAAACTGTTTGTTTCATGCACTCCCTGGCTCTAGCTTTGCCCCTTAAGATACATAGAGAATAAACCTAATTCTACAAGGATAATTGCAGACAGCTATCATATCTGCCCTGAATAGTCTTCTGCAGGCTAATGTTTGCTGATTTCTTCACCTATTCCTTAGTAGTATGTTTGAGTTCTTCCCCTTCTCTCCCACTTGGTTGCATTCCTCTTAAAAGCAGAACTCTGGGTAGATAGACCAGAACAGAACTCCTGAAAATTTGACATTTCATACTGTAATCAGGGAAGATTTTTAAAAATCTTGAAGTTAGAGTTCCTGATTAGTCAGATACTATATACATGGTGCAACCATAAAGTTCCTGTTAGGGAACACACTCATACCAGCACTGCTGCTACAGTACAATGTATTTTGATAATACTTTTTTAGAAACCACATTCATAGACAGCTTTTAAGTATAGAAGAAAATTAGACTCATTGTCTCATAGTGACACTCTTGTCTGATTGCAGTGTCTGTTCTACCATTATTTTTAAACAACAAGAATGATTTTACTCTATTTAGCTACTTTATTTGACATATTTTGCTCTGGATAATTTCTGGTTCTTTTGAAAAACTAAATCCACCCTCAAAGCATGAAAATCTGCTACTACAGTCAAAACAGTATGCTATAAGCCCTGAAGACAAGTCCAAAGGAGGAGTAAATATAGTTTGAATGATGGCAGTTATTATTTGAATACACACACACATACACACACAGGCATACTTCAAACATCTGTGGAAATGGGATTAAAGGTAAATTTAGGAGCAAAATATGTTACTTAATGGCTAAGATGCTGCTTGAGTCACCTATGTTCCCTATTGGAGAGCCTGGATTCCAGTCCCTTCTATTTTCTTTTTTTTTTTAACTTTTATTTAATGAATATAAATTTCCAAAGTACCCTTCTCTTTTCTTGATTTCAGTTTCCTGTTAATGCATACCCTGGAAGGCAGCAGTGGTGGCTCAAGTAATTGGGTTCTTGCTCCCCACTTCAGTCCGGCCCAACCACCCAATACTGTGGGCTCCTTGGAAGTGAATAAGAAGCTAGTAGAGCCCTTTCTCTCTCCCTCACCCTCTCTGTCTCAAAAATATAAAATTAAAAAAAAAATTTCCAAAAACATTTTTAAATCCATGCATAGTTTTTTCATAACACACATTTCCAATTGCTTTTTGAAGTCACCTTGTGTGTCTGTACATACATTTCATTTCTCCTCCAACTTTTAAAATTTGCCTTGTATATACATAAAACATAAATGTTTTCACAAAGTAACTGATAACAACTCATTGTAATAGATACACTTCGACTTATTTTTTAAAACTCTCAACATTAGTTTATGGTTACTGATTATAATGGACATGTGACTTAACTGTGAAGTAGGAATGGCTGTGTCTGTTTTTCCTCTTAGTGTCTAAGCTTCTTCTTTTTTTTTTTTTTTTTTTTTTTTTTTTGACAGGCAGAGTGGACAGTGAGAGAGAGAGAGAGAGAGAGAGAGAGAGAGAGACAGGTCTTCCTTTGCCGTTGGTTCACCCTCCAATGGCCGTCACAGCTGGCGCGCTGCGGCCGGCGCACCGCACTGATCCAAAGCCAGGAGCCAGGTGCTTATCCTGGTCTCCCATGGGGTGCAGGGCCCAAGCACTTGGACCATCCTCCACTGCACTCCCTGGCCACAGCAGAGAGCTGGCCTGGAAGAGGGGCAGAATCCGGCGCCCCAACCGAGACTAGAACCTGGTGTGCTGGTGCCGCAAGGCGGAGGATTAGCCTATTAAGCTGCGGTTTCTTGAGGGCATAGATATTAGTTTTCACCTCTGTTTCATCAGCTTCTAGAAAAGAATCTGGAGCACATATTTTGGTAAATATTATCACTGTGCTCCAGATTCTTTTATAACACTATATAATTAAACAATTTATCCATATTTCTCCACGTCCCTTTTTATAGCGGGATGAAGAAAATGTGCAGTGGGGTGGAACTGATCCTAATACTCAGATATTACCTTAAGATAGGTACTTAAAACTCTCAGATCTATTATACTCCCAGATATAATAGCAAATAAAAGGAGCTACATATCTACATTTGTCAATAGAGTATCAATTATAATTATGAACATTATTTTTAGGATTTTTCCAACTGCAGCAGTTCAAAAACTCAATTTTTTTCATGTAAGGAATGTTTATTATTCACATCTTAAAACTAAAAATAACTGCAGACCAACCCAATAGTGTCAAAGTAACCAGGCCTATTTATAGAATATAACTTTTAAGCAATGATTTATGCTATTAAATGGTTCACTGCATTTTAAAAATCATTAGCATGAATTGAAATATATTTACATAAATTACATTGTTTCTTTCAAGCTATAGTTAACTAGAATATGCATTTCATTGGATTTCTGGAAGAACTGTAGCATGTTCAAGTAAATATATAGCAAATCTTTAAGGACTGCTTCCATGTTAAATGTTTCATACTCGTTATTATTTGTTATCTGAGAAATACTAGCTCATAAATTATTCATAATTCTAGCCAGATCTGTTACATCAGGTGTCAGATTAATCTACGAGGTAAAAAGTGCTGAGTTTTACATGAAGTATTCATTAAACTTGGTGAACTCATTAAAGTATGTTAATTAGGTAATAGACAAAGGAACTTGGTATTTGGTAGAGATTGGGCACCGCTAATACCTTGCTTTGTGCTAATACCTTGGCTGCAGTTTTTTTTTTCCTTTAATGAGCACAGGGAAAAGCTGATTATTCTAACTACAGAAAAACATCGCATGTGATACGTATTGGAAAAAATGCCCCAGGTGACAAAAGGAGACACAGACCAAAGAAACTGGCATTTCAAAGCTTCTAATTTTTCTCTGGTACAATATTCTGTCATGAGAAATATTATCAAAATATTTCAATGTTATCAATTATGATTTGACCAATAACAGCTTTTTGTCTCAAATTTAATTGGCCTATATCACCTGTGTATGATGCCTATCCTGTTTTATTACTTTGGTTTTTAGTTTAACACTACAATTTTAAATACTTAAGAGCATGCATGTTCTTTTGCAGTGAAGACAAAAAAATTCATAAATAATCTCATTTCAATATAATATTTATTATTAGATGACTGCTTTTCAAAGATTATATTAAGTTTTCCACAGAAACAGCGAACAATTGGATGCTCCTCACACACCAAACACAAATGACTGAATAGATGGCCTCCAAGCTCTTTCTAGTTTTTCTAGCTACCTCAAATGAGACCACTTAAATCACATAAACCAAATTCTGTGGCTCAGTGTTACATGTGAAAGTTTGCTTGTGTAAAATCCTTAGTTTTTATAAAGCTAACCCAGAGCTTATTCTTGAAAATAAAAATGAATGCTTCTTTTAATCTGTCAAGTATCTTAAGATTTGATCTTCTTCTGAGAATTAAGTGGCTCAAAGTATCTGCCACTGCAGATTCTGCTCTTAACTGAAATCCCCAGAGTCCACCCTAAATGGTAAAACCAATATGTTTATTTTCCATTGGGATTCCACCAATCCTGCCTTTTCCTATTACTTTTCTTTTTTGTACAAATAATTGCCACTTCACACAGACTTTAACTACAGAAATGAAGGATACCACTAGGATTAGAACGTAAGTGTCATATTCAGTTAGTGATCCAGAGCACCACAACTGGCTCCATTCCAAACACAACTCTGCACGCCAGAAGCAGGGCCAGAAGACGAATCTCCTCCTTTTGTCATCATTATACCACACAGTCTCTCAAACATATGGTTCCGAAAACACAAATAAATTTAATAAAGGAAAATAACCTCTTCTGAAAAGTTAAAGTGTGTGATTATTTCATTTGTCATCAATTCCAAGGAGAAAATGTGTCCTCAATGTCAGGACTCATCACAGCAGATTTATTAAAAGCTGCTACTATTTTTGGTACGAATTCATCTTTCCTAGGATGACTTTAGTTGCACTCCTGTAATTCTGCTTACAGAGAGAATTTCTTCAATTTTTGAGATAATTTGCATATTAGATGTCATTACAAGATTTTTCTAGGAATATATATTTCAAAATGTAATTGTAGCATATTCATTAAAGTGAAATAAAAATCAAAATATTAAAGGGAATTTTTTGGTGTTGCTTCTACTTCTTAGATTGTTTCTCAAAGCTTCAAAAACTCACACAAAAATATGTTCACTAAGATCATGTGTGTATATAAATAAAGACTATGAAATGCAGGCCCACTAAGAGATTTAACTTTGCCCATAAAAGCAACTATGGTACTCTATAATTTTCTAATATTACATCAGCTCGACACCCTAAAATATTTAGAACACCAAGGGGAGAAAAAGTCCACTTGGACCAGCGCCATAGCTCACTAGGTTAATCCTCCACCTGCGGTGCCAGCATCCCATATGGGTGCCAGGTTCTAGTCCCAGTTGCTCCTCTTCCAGTCCAGCTCTCTGCTGTGGCCCAGGAAGGCAGTGGAGGATGGCCCAGGTGCTAGGGCCCCTGCACCCGCATGGGAGACCAGGAGGAAGTACCTGACTCCTGGCTTCAGCCGTCGCAGCCATTTGGGGGTGAACTAACGGAAGGAAGACCTTTCTCTCTGCTTCTCCCTCACTGTCTATAACTCTACCTGTAAAATAAATAAAAAATAATTTAAAAGCCCACTAAATTTAGAGATCATCAATATTTCCCATTTTTATTTCTTTCTTTCTTCTTTTTTTTTTTTTTTTTTTTTTTGACAGGCAGAGTGGACAGTGAGAGACAGAGAGAAAGGTCTTCCTTTTTCCATTGGTTCACCCCTCAATGGTCACTGCAGCCAGCGGTGCTGAGCCGAAGCCAGGAGCCAGGTTCTTCTCCTGGTTTCCCATGCAGGTGCAGGGCCCACACACTTGGGCCATCCTCCACTGCACTCCCGGGCCACAGCAGAGAGCTGGACTGGAAGAGGAGCAACCAAGACACAATCCGGCTCCCTGACTGGGACTGGAACCCGGGGTGCCGGTGCCACAGGCAGAGGATTAGCCTTTTGAGCCGCGGTGCCAGTCTCCCATATATTTTTTCATTCTCTTCCTAAGTTCTTAATGTTCCAATCACAGAACTTTTTATTTCTTAAAGATCGATTGATTGATTGATTGACTTGAAAGGCAGTTTGATAGAAAGGGAGAGACAAAGAGATCTTCTAACCACTGGTTCACTCCCCAAATATCTGCAACAGCCAGAACCAGGAACTCCATTCAGATGTCCTAAATGGGCTTCAGGAACCCAAATATTTGACTCATAGTCTGCTATCTACCAGGATGCATCAGCAGGAAGCTGGATGGATAATGTAGGTAGCCAAAACTCCACCCAGGCTCTCCGTAAGGGATACATGAGAATCCCAAGCAGCAGCTTAATCTGTTGCACCACAATATCCACCCTACAGAACTTTTTTCAAAGAGCAATTTTATAGGAAAGTTTGTTTTCAAACAAAAATGATCCATCTAAATGACCTAATTTTGTCTAGCAATGGATACCATAGCATCTGAAGACACTAGCATAAATTTATTTACAAGAAATTACTGTAATGTTCTACATGGATCATTATCTCTAATTAAAAATTCTAAAAATGCTTTCATACTGGTTCATTCATTAGATATCAAATTTCCAACTTTACCATGCATCCACATTCCACAATCTACCAAAGTTTAAACACAAATGCTATTCTGGAAAAGCACAAGCCCAACTGACTTTTCGATTATAGTTCAATGATAATACTGCACTATTCTGTTCATTGTTTCATACTAACTTTCAGAGCACGGTCATGTAGATATTAAAGAATTGTCATTTATTTTACTAATAAACGAAGATTACATGAAAGAGCAAAAAAATAAAAAAATTAAAATGTTAAAATTCTAAAGCTTCTTGCTTCTGGTTTTCTATGTCCAGTAGAACACTACTACCATTAAAAATATTTCCTAAATGATGCTTAACATTTTACTAATATAATGGAACAAATCTGAGAAATGTTCCTCAAGATTATGTTCCTTTGTCAGAAAAATTTGTTAGGTAGAAAACTAATTTTATAACATTTTATTAGTGAAAAATATATGTAGTTTTGAACTATAGAGCCTTCACAATTTTACATAAATATCAAGGTCTTAGAAAATCAGCTGCTGATTTTAAAAAAATCATAGTACAGTACAGAAATAATTTGACAAGATTATATTGTTTCATCAGTCTCCACAAACAACCTGAAACAAAACTAATGCAGAAATAAATTTCTATTACTGTTCCAACTGTGTAGCACCCTGTAACACAGAAATTTTAATCATATATTTAAAAAGAGTATACCCTCCTTAGTCCTATGGAACCTCCACAATCCACCACCTCTATTAACTACTTTCATAATCTACATTTTCCTCCACTTCATGTCTTCTTTCTTTTGTAATAAAGAATAAGTCTTGGCCAGCATTGTAGCATAGCAGGTAAAGCTGACACCAGAATCTTATGTGGGCACTAGTATGAATTTCGGCTGCTCCACTTCTAATCCAGTTGCCTGCTAATGTGTCTGGGAAAGCAGCAGAAGATGACCCAAGTACTTGGGCCCCTGCACCCAAGTGGGAGACCTGAAAAAATTCCTGGCTCCTGGTTTTGGTCTGGCTAAGCCCATGGCCACTGCAGCCATTTGAAGAGTGAACCAGCAGATGGAAGATTCATTCTCTTTCTCTCTCCCCCCACCCCGCCTCTCTCTGTCTCTTCCTCTCTCTTTGTAACTCTGCCTTTCAAATAAAAAAATTAAGTCTGGATTCAAATACATTAAAAGGCAGTGTTAGACAATATTATATTATAATGGACTTTAATATTCATAGTATCATACCCCAAACTTACACTTGATCTTAGCCAAAAGGCCGAGAAGCGATATACCTCAAACTTAGAATACGGTTTGTAAAAGGGATAGTGAGAACCCAAACAGAAAAAAAAAAAAAAAAAAAAAAAAAAAGAGCATTAGTCACCTAGGAGAATTATGTAGGAAAAAAATGGAAATCTAACCCAAACTCCTAAGGAAAAAGATTAATGAGTAAAACCCAAAATAAACAAAGAGATACTTGTCATTCTTCACTACAGATTTCCTTTTTTGGTTTTTGTTTATTTGATTGCCCTGTTTCTCTCAAATTGACTTGCTAAGTGGCTGATTTCCTCTGGAAAACTTCGTTGCAGTATTTTTAAAACTGCCTCAGTCCTTTCAGAAATGAAACAGAATATAAATGTAACTGGCTTTTACAAAGAGATTTCTTAGAAATTATCTAAAAGGTAGGTGAAGGACTATAGGCAGTAGAATGATACTGTAGTCCCTCATCTAATTTACAAGAGCAAATTGTCACATTACCTAACAGGGCCCTCCCAAGGAACCATCATAGGGCCTGGAGGAGGGAGGGAACACACCTTATCAAAACTGCTAGGTTCACACTTGTCTGTCAGAATTGCTATTATCCAAGAGACAGAAAGTAACAAATCCTGACAAGGATCTGGAGAAAGAGGAATACTTACACACTATTGGTGGCATTGCAAATTAGTGCAGCCACTGTAGAAAACAGTATGGAAATCCCTGCACCTGCATGGAAGACCAGGAAGAAGCTCCTGGCTCCTGACTTCAGATCGACCCAGCTCTGGCCATTGCAGAAATTTGGAGAATGAACCAGTGGATGGAGAACTTTTCCCATGCATCTCTCTCTCACTGTCTGTAACACTGCCTCTCAAATAAATAAATAAAAATTAAAAATACATAAAATCTTTAAAAATGATCATCTCAAAAAAAATACAGATAACTATAATACATGGCATATAAACTACAGGAACACTGAAAACAAAGTATAGCATAGTGAAAATGAAGTAAACTAAAATAATGAATAAAGAAATGGATTCACACAAGGTGACCAATGGTCATGGAGCAGATCTCGAACGTCTGTCACTAAATATAAAGAAGGGGGTGGCACTTATGAAACACCAATAGTGTGCCAGGCACTCCACTAGACTTTGCACATATAATGTCATGTTTAATTCCTACAACCCTTTAAGGAAAAGTTATTATATATTTATGGATAATACTTGGCATTCAGAAAGATTAACTAACTAGATCAAAGTGGCGATGGCAGTGCCAGGATTCACACTTGGGTCTATAAACATATAACAGACTGCTTTTCACAAGTAGTTACTGAAATAAAATCTTAAATTTTCTATACTCTTCAAATCTTTTCATTTGTGTGGGTTTCGAGATTTATTTATCTATTTGAAAGACAGAGTGGCAGTGAATGAGGGAAGGAGAGAGAAAGTGAAGGAGAAGGATAGGGAGAGAGAGAAGTAAAGAGAGAGAGAGAAAGAGAGAGAGAGAATCTTCCACCTGCTAGTTTACTGTCCAAAGCTTGCAGTAGCCAAGGCTAGGTCAGGCTGAAGCCAAGAACCAGGTACTCCAACTGAGTTTCCCACCTGGGTGGCAGCAAGCCAAGTACTTGTACCATTATCTACTGCCTCCCAGGCACAGTAGGAGGAAGCTAGACTGGAAGCATGGAATAGCCAAGACATAAACCAGGCACTCCTATAAGGGATGTATGCTTTCCAAGTGGCACCTTAACCAGTTGCACCACAACACTTGCCCCTTCTGAAAGCATTTTCAAAAAAGTCCAATGTATCGGGCCGGCGCCGCAGCTCACTAGGCTAATCCTCCGCCTAGCGGTGCCGGCACACCGGGTTCTAGTCCCAGTCGGGGCGCCGGATTCTGTCCCGGTTGCCCCTCTTCCAGGCCAGCTCTCTGCTGTGGCCAGGAAGTGCAGTGGAGGATGGCCCAGGTGCTTGGGCCCTGCACCCCATGGGAGACCAGGAAAAGCACCTGGCTCCTGGCTCCTGCCATCGGATCAGCGCGGTGCGCCGGCCGCGGCGGCCATTCGAAGGTGAACCAACGGCAAGGGAAGACCTTTCTCTCTGTCTCTCTCTCACTGTCCACTCTGCCTGTCAAAAAAAAAAAAAAAGTCCAATGTATCATTAAACAACCCTGTATGATAAGAGTACAGTGAGGTCGGCACCGCGGCTCACTAGGCTAATCCTCCGCCTGCAGCGCCGGCACACCAGGTTCTAGTCCCGGTCGGGGTGCTGGATTCTGTCCTGGTTGCCCCTCTTCCAGGCCAGCTCTCTGCTGTGGCCAGGGAGTGCAGTGGAGGGTGGCCCAAGTACTTGGGCCCTGCACCCCATGGGAGACCAGGATAAGTACCTGGCTCCTACCATCGGATCAGCGCGGTGCGCCGACCACAGCGCGCCAGCCGCACCAGTCATTGGAGGGTGAACCAACGGCAAAAGGAAACTTTCTCTCTGTTTCTCTCTCTCACTGTCCACTCTGCCTGTCAAAAAAAAAAAAAAAAAGAGTACAGTGAATAATATTATTTGTACTTCACAGATACAGAACCTACAATTCAGAGGTTAATTTATCACCCAATTAATGAAGACTAGATCCCTGGGGCAGATACTATTTGAGATGCCCTCATCATCTCATATCAGAATTCCAGGCTTTGGGACCAGTGCTGTGGCATAGCGGGCTAAGTCTCTGCTATGGTGCCAGCATCCCGCATGGGTGCTGGTTCTAGTCCTGGCTGCTCCTCTTCCAGTCCAGCTCTCTGCTATGGCCTGGGATAAGCAGAAGATGGCCCAAGGGCTTGGGCACCTGCACTCTGCACCCATGCAGGAGACCGACCCAGAGGAAACTCCTGGCTCCAGGCTTTGGATCGGCCCACTGCCAGCCACTGTGGCCATTTGGGGAGTGTACCAATGGATAGAGGACCTTCTCTCTCCCTCTGTCTGTAACTCTACCTCTCAAATAAATAAATAAAATAAATAAATAAAATCTGTTTTAAAAAAAGAATTCCTGGTTTTGATTCTTGGTTTCATTTCCAATTCCAGCTTCCTACTGATGCACACCCGGGGAGGAAACAAATTATGATTTAAGTACTTGAGTCCTTGGTTTTTTTTTTGTTTTTTTTTTGTTTTTGTTTTTGTTTTTTTCCTGACAGGCAGAGTGGACAGTGAGAGAGAGAGACAGGGAGAAAGTTCTTCCTTTTTTCCATTGGTTCACCCCCTCAATGGCCGCTACGGCCGGCGCACCACACTGATCCAAAGCCAGGAGCCAGGTGCTTCTCCTGGTCTCCCATGGGGTGCAGGGCCCAAGCACTTGGGCCATCCTCCACTGCACTCCCTGGCCACAGCAGAGAGCTGACCTGGAAGAGGGGCAACAGGGACAGAATCCAGCACCCCGACCGGGACTAGAACCCGGCGTGCCGGCGCCGCAGGCGGAGGATTAGCTTAATGAGCTATGGTGGCACCGGCCTAAGTACTTGAGTCCTTGACACCCTTAAGGAAGACACAAATTGAGTTCGACTCTGTCTTTCTGGCTTCAGCCTGGTCCAGCCCTGTCTGTTATGGGCATTTGGGAAGTGAACCAGTATATTAAAAAAATGTCTATTTTTCTCTCTAAAATTCTCTCAAATGAAAGGAAAACAAGTTTTTTTTTTTTTTTTTTTTTTTTTTTTTTTTTTTTTTTTTTTTTTAAGATTTGTCTGTTTATTTGGAAGGCAGAGTTACAGAGAGACAGAAATTTCCCATCTTCTGTTTCAATCCCCAAATGGCTACAATGGCCAGGGCTGGGCCAGCCAAAGGCAGCAGCTGGGAACTCCATTCTGGTCTCCCACATGGATGGAAGTTGGGCCATCTTCTGCTGATTTTCCAGGTGCGTTAGCAGGGAGCTGGGCCAGCAGCCCAGACTCCAAGCCGTGCTCATATGGGATGCTGGCATCACAGGTGGCCAGCAATGCAGGTCATCACAGGCTAACCTACAGCACCACAATGCTCACCCTAAATATATTTTTTAAATAAGTAAAACTAGCCATAAAGAAAAGACTAGACCCCTTACCTTCCGATATATGATCTTCTTCCTTTGCCTCATAATTTTCTGTACGGTACCTCATACAGAAGGTAAGAAGAACAGAATTTAAAAGGAAAAAGAAAGAAAACACACCTGTAACTCGCCTGCAGCTGTCCTTTAACAGTGATAAAACTCCATTTTCTATAATGGAGCACCTACTTGCCTTCAGCAGTTGCTAAAGACTTTCTACTCTCAGCATATTCTGTTCCTTCCTTTTTTTGTAATTCAAAAAGGGTAGAGGGAATTCACTTATATCATGTTACATGGAGGATCTCTCAGTACATTCCTTGGCCTTTGTTATTCTTTATTACTCTCTAGTCTCTGCCAAAAAAAAAAAAAAAAAAAAGTCCAACTGCCCTCATTCCTCCATTCTTGCTATTTCATATGCTTTTGCTAATTTCTCTATCCATAGCTCTCTTTAAATATTTCTCCTGCCTATTTGCTACATATTTTCTCCTAATTCCTCCTTTAATCCTCTTAAAGCATTATCTTCTTTTTGCGTATAGATATTCAGACCACTCTGACCTGGTTCCTGGTTCTGGAACCCCTCAGATCTCTCAGAGTCACAACATTTGTAATATAAAATAAAAATGTTTTAAACAGTATTTTTTTCTGAACAAAAAAATGAAAAGGCAAATGCTTTGTTATTAAAAGGGTAAACGGGCTTTGGAATATTTCCTTGATATCTAAATATCTGCCAACTAAGCTTTCTTCAAATCAGTATCACTTGCTCATCTTTTCTTGGTGTACCCTATTGGTTCCCTCATCATTGACCCTCATTATAAGTATACAATTACAAAACTGCCATGACCAAGGTGACTTGAGGGCTGCTGAAACACCCTTCTGCCTCAAATACCTCTGATTTGCATGCTTTTGTTCCATATTATCATCAATAAAATCATTTCTTCTAGTAAAGTCTCATGTTGTAACCATGTAAAATCCTGGAAAAATCTAAATATACAGTAGTCATCTGAACCAGGAGAAGGAACAAAGGAGCATAGTGTCTGGCACAAAATGATGGAGTTATATTTATTTTTTTTTGAAGGTTTTTATCTAATGAGTACAAATTTCATATGTACAGCTTTTAGGAATATAGTGTTTCTTCCCCACATTCTCGCTCTGCCACTCCCACTCCCATCCCACCTCCTACTCCCAATCTCATTCCATTTTTCATTATGATTCATTTTTAATTGATTTTATATACAGAAGACCAATAGAAATTTCAACTGTTTGCACCCACAGAAACACACAAAGTATAAAGTACAATTTGAACACTAGTTTTACCGTTAATTCTCATAGTACAACACATTAAGGACAGAGGTCCAACATGGAGAGTAAGTGCACAGTGATTCCTGTTGTTAATTTGACAACACTCTTATTTTTGAAGTCAGTGACCATCTGAGTCTCTTGACATGAGCTGCCAAGGCTATGGAAGCCTTTTGAGTCCACAAACTCCATCAGTATTTAGACAGAGCCATATGCAAAGTAGCTCTCTCCTCTCTTCAGCGAAAAGTGCATCCTTCATTGATAGCCCTTCTTTCCACTGGAGTCTCACTCACAGAGATCTTTCACAGATATCTTTCTTTTTGCCACTATGTCTTGGCTTCCCAAGCCTGAAATGCTCTCATGAGAGAAATTATATTTAAAGACACCGTCTATGAAAAAGCTAATGAACATTTGGCACAGCGACTAAAATGGCTCTTGGGATGCTATATCAGAGTGCCTGGGTTCCAGTCCTGGCTCCACTCCTGATTCCATCTGCCAGCTAAGGCATACCCTGGAGGCAGCATTTGAGGGTTCAAGTATCTGGGTCCCTGCCACCTGCATGGAGTCCTAGATTGAATTTCAGACAACTGGCTTCAGCAGAGCCAAACCCTGGCTTTTGCAAGCACTTGGGAATGAATTAGTGTAGGGGAATGTCTATCATGGTTTTCTCTCTCTCTGTCTTTCAAAAAGATAAAATATTTTTAATTAAAGCTAATAAATAGGATCTCCCAGGTACCAACTTAAGATATATTCCCTTCATTTTTACCTCTTGCTCCTATACCTGCAAAAATTATAAAGTATAATAAAATAAAACCATATTTAAATACATAACTAAATACATATTTTTATAATTTATCACAACTAGTTTTTTACTTACAATGTGCATGGATGATAGCTGTCAAATGAAAGACAAGAAGTCAAATTAGGGGCCTGCACTGTGGCTTAGCAGGTAAAGCTGCCACCTGCAGTGCTGGCATCCTACAAGGGCGCTGGTTCGAGTCCAGGCTGCTCTACTGCCAATCGTGCTCTCTGCTGTGGCCTGGGAAAGCAATGGAAGATGGCCTAACACCTTGGGCCCTTGCATTTGCATGGGAGACCTGGAGGAACCTCCTGGCTCCCAGCTTGATTGGTACAGCTCTGGGCATTGTGGCCAAGTGGGGAGTTGGCACAGTGGATGGAAGATCTCTCTCTCTCTCACTCTCTGCCTCTCCTCTCTCTGAATAACTCTGACTTTCAAATAAATAAATAAATAAATCTTAAATCTTTTTTTAAAAAGTCAAATTTAACCCCTTAGAAAAGAACTACCATTTTACATCTTTATTACACAAAATCTACTTTTTGTAATGATATTTTTGACACTTACATTTCATCATTTAAAAGTTGCATAGCAGGGACTGGTGCTGTGACATACTGGGCTAAGCGTCTGCCTGCAGCGCCAGCATAGCAAATGGGCACTAGATCCTAGTCCTGGCTGCTCCTCTTCTGATCCAGCTCTCTGTTATGGCCTGGGAAAGAGGTGGAGGATGACCCAAGTGCTTTGGACCCTGTACCCGAGAAGTTCCTGGCTCCTGCCTTCAGACTGGTTCAACTCTGGCCATTGTAGCCACTTGGAGAGTTAGCCAGCAGGTAGAATACCTGTCTCTCCCTCTCTCTGTCTGTAATTCTACCTCAAATAAATAAAATCATTTTAAAAAATTCTAAAAGGTTTCATAGCAAATAAGATTACAAATCTAAATTGAACTTCATTATTATTATTATTTTTTTTTTTTTGACAGGCAGAGTGGACTGTGAGAGAGAGATACAGGGAGAAAGTTCTTCCTTTTCCGTTGGTTCACCCCGCAATGGATGCTGCGGCCAGCGCACCACGCTGATCCGAAGCCAGGAGCCAGGTGCTTCTCCTGGCCTCCCATGCAGGTGCAGGGCCCAAGCACTTGGGCCATCCTCCACTGCACTCCCTAGCTACAGCAGAGAGCTGGCCTGGAAGAGGGGCAACAGGGACAGAATCCGGCACCCCGACCGGGACTAGAACCCAGTGTGTTGGCACCACAGGCGGAGGATTAGCCTAGTGAGCCGCAGCGCCGGCCCTAAATTGAACTTTAAATACATGCTATAAATTTTATTTCTGATGGAATAGTACAGCCATCTGCATACTCATTCATACTTTCTTTAAAAATTAATTTTATCAAAAATATGGACACCTCTAAAGCTTTTATATACATGCATTCACTTTTAGGTATTCTAAATAAGAGATACCACTTGAACTAATAAAAATAGTCATTGGGACTTGTTTTCGTTTGTCAATATAGAATAAAATTTAATTCTATGTCCATGTTCTTCTGTAAATAACATCAACAAATACAAAAACAGATGCAAAACAGATTCCAAAAGTTCATGGTACATGGATTTCAAAAAATTCTGCACCAAAATGAACTTATCTATTAATTGAATTTTCCACAAACTTTTGGAAATACTCATATATTTTAATTTCAACATAAACAGATACCATAGAAGGACTTACATTTCAGGCAATTGAGGGCTAAGTAATTCAGACTAACCCAGCCACTGATAACTCTAAACCCACTTATGTGAACTTAGATAACATAAATGAACTATAAATATCTTTCTAAAATCACAGGAGACCTAACAAGATGATAAGGGCTTATTAGGGAAAATCGAACAGATGAGTTCAGCACTCAGTGTCACTTGCTACACTGGAATGATCAATACCTTTGAGAGGCTGGACAATACTTCTGACAGCCTCTTGGGGTAGGCAGAAAAATTTGAAGGACTTTGGTGGTAATTCACATATCATATCAAAATACTGTACCCCAGATATAAAGACAAAACTAGAAGAAAAACAGCTTTCGCATTGACTTCAGTCATGTTCAGAATCATCTGGGTACCATACAAAATCTCACAGACTGAAACAAGATTTAGACAATCCAGAATTACTATTTCCATAAACTCTAGGGAGTAGTAGAAGAAAACCACCACACCTCAGGAGGATTGTACCATCACCTTAAACCTTAAATTACTTCTGTGAATAATTTTACAAACCCATGGTCATATTTCATCAGACTAAAGGGGAGCTACGATATCATGTAAGAGGCATCAAAAATACTAGACTAGGGGCCGGTGCTGTGGGCAACGGGTTAACGCCCTGGCCTGAAGCGCCGACATCCCATATGGGCGCCGGTTCGAGACCTGGATGCTCCACTACAGATCCAGCTCTCTGCTACGGCCTGGGACAGCAGTAGAAGATGGCCCAAGTCCTTGGGCCCCTGCACCTGCATGCGAGATCCAGAAGAAGCTCCTGGCTCCTGGCTTCGGATCGGCGTAGTTTTAGCTGTTGCAGCCAATTGGGGAGTGAACCATTGGGTGAAAGACCTCTCTCTCTGTGTCTCTGTCTCTGTCTCTCTCTCTCTGCATCTCCTCTCTCTGTGTAACGCTGACTTTCAAATAAATAAGCAAATCTTAAAAATAAATAAAAAAATAAAAATAAATATTAGACTATAGAAACAGGCCTATCAGTTGTCCAAATCAAATTATTAGCAATAGAATGCTAAAAAAAAATCCCTATGCTTACTATGATTATGGAAATAAAAATCAAGCTTGACATTTTAAGCAAGGAATTAAACTAAAAACTACCAAAAAATTGCATATTTGTGAAACATTCAGCCAGGAATATGAAACTAAAATCAGTCATGACTTAAGACCTCAAAGAGGCATAAGTCAAAAGAAAATAGCTAGGAAAAAAAAGGTTGGAGAAACAATCTATAGAAAATACAGTGTAAGTCGGGCCGGCGCCGCGGCTCACTAGGCTAATCCTCCGCCTAGCAGCGCCAGCACACCGGGTTCTAGTCCCGGTCGGGGCGCCGGATTCTGTCCCGGTTGCCCCTCTTCCAGGCCAGCCCTCTGCTGTGGCCCGGGAGTGCAGTGGAGGATGGCCCAGGTGCTTGGGCCCTGCACCCCATGGGAGATCAGGAAAAGCACCTGGCTCCTGGCTCCTGCCATCGGATCAGTGCGGTGCACCGGCCGCAGCGCGCCGGCTGCGGCGGCCATTGGAGGGTGAACCAACGGCAAAGGAAGACCTTTCTCTCTGTCTCTCTCTCTCACTGTCCACTCTGCCTGTCAAAAAAGAAGAAAAAAAAGAAAATACAGTGTAAGTGTACAAAACATAAATGATGTGGTAAGATGATTTAACTTACACTGAATTGGAATTCTAGCAGACAGAAATAAAAATTAAAAAGAAATATCTGAAAATATAATTGGCTAGTATCTCCCAAAATTAATGAAAAGCACGAAGACACAATTCAAAAAACCCAAACAGACTTTGAATAAAAAAAATTAAATATTCAAAGGATGGTAAAAGAATCCCTAAACATAGGTTGAGAAGAATACTACTGCCTAAGTTAATAAATTAGCTAACATCTAAAAGAAAACCAATGCTTCAGGAAAACAAAACAAAAAAAATACATGGGATATTATGGCATGTGTTTACCATAAATGGGACAAAAGGCCATATTATTTACAAATAAGAGTCTTCTTTTTCAAAAGATTTATTTATGTATTTGAAAGGCAGAATGACAGAGGGATGGGGAGAGACAGAGAATGCTCCATTCATTAGATCGCTATCCCCCTCCAACCTTCCAGTGACCACATCAGCTAGAGCTGGGCCAGGCAAAAGCTGGGAGTCAAAAACTTCATCTTACTCTCCCACATGAGTTGCAGGGGCCCAAGTACTTGGGCCATCTCCTAATGCCTTCCCAGGTGCATTAGTGGAAAGGTGGATCAGAAGTGCACCAGCCAGGACTCAAACCATCACTCTGATATGGGATGCAGGCATTGCAAGCAGCAGCAACTTAACCCTCTGCACCAGAACACTGGTCCCACAAGTAAAATTCTTTGTCATTTATTGTCACTGCCATGAAGAGTGCATCTTGGTCCCATATTGATTATAATTTTCCAATTCCATTTTTAAGCTCTAATTTCATAGATATTATTTGTTCACTACATTGATAATTTCCAAATACATTTTACAAATATATCATATTTATAATAAATGCCTACAATTATAACATTTATAATATAAAAAGCATTACAGGTTCAATATATCTTATCCAAAATGCTTGGAACAATAATTGTTTTGGATTTGGGATTTTCTTCATGTTTTGGAATAGTTTCAAATACATAATGAGATATGTTGGGGATTGGACCCAGGTCTAACACATAATTTATTTATGTTCATGTGCAACCTGTGTACATAGCATGAAGGTAATTTTATGCAATATTTTTTAGCATACCTGTGTTTTGACTGTGACCCTTCACAGGAGGTCAAGTGTAGGTTGTTCCACTTGCAGTGTCATGTGGGAATTCAAGACATTTCATATTTTGGAATACTTTGGATTTCAGGTTGTTGGATTAGGGATGCTCAATATGTGCTATATTTCTTTACAAAACATTTCTCTAGCCAATTATAAAATATGCTCCATTGAAAAAAATAACTCTGATGAAAATTTTGCTTTCTTTATAAATATTCATAGTAATATAAGTGGATTAAATATGAGGAGTAACGTATAATAACTTTACTAAACAAATGGCTTAACTCTAGAAAAAATCTGGATCAATAAATTATGAAACATTTATTTTATAAATTTTATCTGGAGTAATAGAAAAATAATTAACACAAAGTCCAAAAGGAAGAAGTTAAATTTTCTCTTTGAAGATCACCTGATCTATGAGCCTGGAAACTACACCAAAAAATGGTTGGAATAAGTAAATGAATTCAGTAAGGTAATGAGATATAAAAAAATCAACATGCAATAATCATTTGCATTTCTGTACACTAACCATGAAGTAAAAAAAGAAATTAAGAAAACAATTCTGTTTACAATAGCATAAAAAGAATCAAATATTTAGAAATGAATTGAGACAGTGAAAGATCTGTAGAATGAAATTTACAAAATATTGGTGAAAAAATTAAGACATAAACAAATGGAAAAGACATTTCAATGTTCATGAATATATAGATTAAATTTAGTCCTTATCAAAACCCCAGTGACTATTTTTAACAGAAATACCTGTAGAAAAAACAACTCTATAGTTCTGATAAAACCACAAAGGACTTCAAATAACTAAATTAATCTTGAGGAAAAAATAATAAAGCTGGGAGCTCACAATTCCTTATTTCAAAACACATTATACAGCTATAGTAAATTAAACCTCATGGTACTGTCATAATGATAGACATATAGACCAATGAAACAGAATAGAGAGCCCAGAAATAAACCCACACATATGGTCAACTGATATTCAACAAAGGTGCCACATGGAGAAAGAATAGCCTGTTCAACATATGGTGTTGGGGAAATTGGATATCCACATTTAAAACAATGAAATTGGACAGTTGTCTTACACCATACACACAAAAAATCTATTCAAGGTAGACTTAAGATATAAACACAAGATCTAAAACTGAAAACCCCTCGGGGGAAAAAACATAAGAATAAATCATCACAACATTGGTCTTGGCAGTGATTTATTGGATATGATACCAAAAGCATGGTACCTAAAGAAAAATTGGACAAATGAATCTACATCAAACTAAAAATCTTCTGCATGGCAAAGGAAAAAAATCAACAAAGTGAAAAGGCAGCCAACAAAATGAGAGAAAATGCTTGCAAATTATATATCAGAAAATAAATTAATTTCCAAAACATTTAATAAACTGCTTACACTTCAACAGCAATATAGTAACCCAACTGAAAAAGGATTAAAAACTCAAAGACATACTTCTCCAAAGTAGACAGACAAATGATCAACATTACATAAAATTATGCTCAATGACACAAATCATCAGGGAAACACAAATTAAACCACAATGAGTTATCACTTCACAACCTCTAAGAGAGCTGTTTTCAAAAAAGACAAGTGTTAATGAAGATATGGAAAAAACAGAACTGTTAGTGGGAATGCAAAATACTGTAATCATGGAAAACAACATTGACATTCCTAAAAATATTAAAAATAGAATACCTTATAGCAATTCCACTTTTGGGTTTATACCATAAGGAAATAAAAACAGTATCTTGAAAAGATACCTGTATGCATTTATTCATTGCAGCCTCATTCACCATGATCATTATATGGAATCAACCTAAATATGCTTTACCTGATGCCTGAACAGGTAAAGAAAATGTGGTATTCATATATATCTACAATGAAGTAGTTATTCAGCCTTAAAAGAAGAAAGAAATCTTGCCATTTTCAACAGCATGAATTATGCCAAGTAAAATAAGCCAATCTCAGAAAGACAAATATTGTCCAATTCCTCTTATATGAGATATCTAAAATAGTCAAACTCATAGAAATAGAAAGCAGAATGGTGGTTTTCAGGGCCTGGAGGAGGAGAAATGGGAAAATGTAAAATCTCAATTATGCAAGATGACAAAAATTTTAGAAGTCTGCTCTACAGCACCATCTCTATAATTATACAGCCCTGTATTTTGCTTAAAATTCATTAAGAGGGTGCATTCTTAGACAATAAAGTATTTTTTTCATCCTGAAAAGTGGCATACCCTATAATATTTTAAGTCCTAAGTGTTTTCAAAGGAAAATACCAAAATAGTAGAAAAATCAGAATATTTTAGACATTATTGCTTCTGAGTTTTTTTTAAATCCATGATATATATCTTTCTCCTTTCATTCAAGGTTAACCTTCAAAACAATTTTTTAAAAATTATTAGGAGCCAAATTTCAAGTTCCGAATGCCCCAAGGCAGTAAGAATTTGAACAGGAAAATACATTTCAAAGTATTGTAAGCATGAATCACAACTGATATAAATAAATTATTGAATAAATAGATAAGTGGGGAAGAAGGGATAAATTCTCCTTACATAAGTATAAATAAGAATTACAAATGATGTACTTAGATCCATCTTTCCTTCCAGCAAGGAGAGCTCCAGGCCCCTCTACTCTCATCTTGAATATGGACTAGATTTGAAGAGTGGATTGTAAAGATCGAGTACAAAAGAGGTAAAACAGTAACTTGACAAAAGAGAAATCTGACAGACATTACTTTTATCAAAAGATCAAGATTAATATCACCAGTGATAAGCAATGTTGATGCCCCATAACACTGAACGTCCCTCTTCTCCAAGCCGTGTAACCATATTCCAATTATGCAAAAACATCAGCCAAACCCAAATTGAGGGACATTCTACAAAATGTCTGGACAATGCTCTTCAAAAGCATGTAAGTCATGAAAAACAAGGGATGGAGGAAACTGTCACCAATCAGAAGAGACTACGGAGACATGACTACTAAATCAGTGTCTCCTCGATAAGATTCTGTAATGGAAAAAGATAGTGGAAAAACTGCTGGAACCTGAATAGAATCTATAGTTTAATTTAGAGTAATACACTAGCATTAATTCCTTATTTAGGCTCCTCACTTATGGCAAATGTCCCATGTAGGATGTTTATAATAGAGGAAACCAGGCAAAGAGTACATGGGGAATGTGTACTTTTGCATCTATTCTATAAACCTAAACTTATTCCAAAACAAAAAGGTCAGTTTTGCAAAAGTCATTAGGCTTGAAATAATGAAGTTATTTATCTGCCTTAAACCACTACAAAAAATGTCTTAAGTTAAAGACCAAAAAACTTAATAATACTATACATATAGGAGCACTATATGTAGTATATATGTACTAGAGTAGTAAAAGTATTGATAAATTTGACCACCTTACATTGTAAAACTTCTACAAAAAAACACCAAAAATAAATAGGCAATATAATTTTTAGAGCTGAAAAATAAAATATATAATATTAGAATCTTTAAGCAGTTTATAAGACTCTAGTGGAAAAGGATACTCTATTTTTAAGTGCACAAACTTATGATCAGGCAAATCACAGATGAAGAAATGGCTAACAAAATTTAGAACATATTCTATGAAAATAAAAATGTTTTAAATAATCAATATAGTTTTTCATTTATCAGAATGCAAAAACAATTGTCTCAATATTATATTTGGAAAAAGGCATGGGTTAACAAAAAAAAAACAGACTGCGGAAAATTGGGTCAACCAATATGGAGGGAAATATTCTCAACTTCTTGTAAAATTTTTAATATGATAAGGCACCTCATATCTACTCTAAAGATCAAAGATAAATGTTTAACATAACATTATGCATCACAAAAAGATATTGACAAATTATCAAAATGATTAATAGGAAACAGTTACACAGACTGTGTAATATATAAGAAATAGAGGTAAATCAATCATCAACATGTATAGATCTCCAAAACATAAGATTTAAATAAAAAAAGCAATTTACAAAGCAATAGCACAATGCCACTGTGGGAAACATTCAGTGTTATGACTACCGTGGGTATGTGCCAAGTCTGGAAGCACAGTCACCAAATGGTTACCAGAAATTAATTCCAGAGAACAGAGAGGGCCAGAATTCAGGGTCATGATGAACTGAAACCTTAGCCTCCCTGCTATTTACAAGTAAATTATATTAATTTTTAAGTATTAGAAATTTATTGTCTTTTTTGGGAGTCTAGAAGTCTTTTTAAAATTAACACTTGCTTTTGCCTGTTACATTTTTCCCATTAATAAGTTAGAAAAAACTAGTCAATACAGACAACTATAAACATATATACATTTCTAAATTACTTTATTAAAATTTGGAAAGGGAAATTACCCACTGATACCAGTTAAAAACTGTTAAAGGAATCTATCTGAGAACATTTGACATGTCTTCAGAGAAACCAGGCAATTATACCATTCATAAACAGCAGGTCTGGATATTTTAAATGCATTACATAATGTACCAGATAAGATTTATTATCACATTTGATTATAAACAATGGAAAACTTTTATTGACAGATACCACAGAGAGTTACAAAATATTGATAAAGATGGTTCACATTGCTTCAGATTTTTTTCAAAATGTCAATATAGGCTGCTCACACAGCAAAAATACAGAGATGGAAACTTTAAGTGACTATATCATAACTAAACAACACAAGAGGAAAAAGAATGACAGTTTAATTAGTTTGCTTCCAAAAAATTTTGCTATTATTGTAATGAATTCACAGTTTTTAAAGAGGATGCTGGCTCTTTTAGATCCTACCACACTTACATTTAGAGTGCCCCCTCTCTCATTATCAATTAGGACACACTTAGACAGCCTGACATGCCTCTTTCTCTGTAAGTTCATCTGGGTAGCTTAACCTCCTTACCCTCTAACTGTTACCTCCACACATTCAGAAAAACACATCTTTAGAGAAAAAATCTCCAACTCTGTGGACTTTCAAGCAAAAGATACCTAGGTTCCCAAATTTTGACAATTGTGGATAAAGATGCTGTAAACATTTATGCACCTTTTTGTGTGAATGTAAGTTTTCAACTCATTTGGGTTACACCAAGAAGTTTAAATGGCTACATCATATGGTAAGACAATGTTTGGTTTCATAAATAACTGCCGCCAATTGTCTTCTCAGTGTCTGTACCATTCTACATTCCCATCAACAATGAAATTACAGTTCCTATTGTTCTATCTACATTTTTGTCAATGTTTGGTGTTTTCAGTGTTCCAGATTTTGACCATTCTAATAGATATGTAATGATGATGCCAAGCATCTTTCCATATGTTTATTTTTCCAGGTCTTTCCTTTTAGTCATAGTCTATACCAAGGCCTGGTGGCCCAACTGACTTCTGTGCAACAGAATAAAAATGAGCCCTTCAGTAACCAGTTGAAAGTGATTCTATGAAATAAGCCATAATTCTCACATTCTACACCACATAGCTATTATTCCTAGGACACAGAAATACTAATTTTGCTTGCTGGAGCAAATAAAACTGTGTGGATGTTAATAGTAATGTAATAATGGACGATGTAATAACAGCATTTAAGTTCATGCAGCCCACCTTACTATTTTTTAAAAGTATCAAATAACTTCTCACACTCTTATTACATTGGAGAATTAATTTAGAATTACTAATGTTTGCTAGAAATTCCTTGTTTTTAAAGAACATTTTTGCCTTTTTATCAATTATTAGATGTTTCAGCAATAACAACATTTTTTTTTTTTTTTGACAGGCAGAGTGCACAGTGAGAGAGAGAGACAGAGAGAAAGGTCTTCCTTTGCCATTGGTTCACCCTCCAATGGCTGCCATGGCTGGCACGCTGCTGCCAGTGCACCGTGCTGATCCAAAGCCAGGAGCCAGGTGCTTTTCCTGGTCTCCCATGGGGTGCAGGGCCCAAGCACCTGGGCCATCCTCCACTGCACTCCCGGGCCACAGCAGAGAGCTGGCCCGGAAGAGGGGCAACTGGGACAGAATCCGGCGCCCCGACCGGGACTAGAACCCGGTGTGCCAGTGCCGCAGGCGGAGGATTAGCCTATTGAGCTGTGGCGCCGGCCAATAACAACATTCTAATAACACAAAAATCTCTTCAAAGTTCTCACCAAGGATTCTGCAAGCATAAAAGGGAAACTGAAATTAGCTAAGTCAAATTCTTAATTCTGAATAGCATACACTGGCACAACGGCTAAGGTGGCTACCTCTGATAGGCCTCACATGCCATATCAGAGTGCCTGGGTTCAAGTTCACTCTCCATTCTGGTTCCCAGCTAATGACACCCTGGGAGGCAGTCTTGATGGCTCAAGTAGTGCAGTTCCTACCATCCTGTGGGAGACCCAGATTGAGTTCCGAGCTCCTGACTTCAGCCTGGCCTCCTTGCTGTGATCTGGCTCAGCACTCAGTACTGGCTATTGCACGTCTTGGAGAGTTAACTAGTGAGTGGGAGATATTCTGCCTCTCTCTGATTTTCAAATACATAAAGAAGGTTTTAAAATGGCACATACTGCATGTTTTCAGTGAACATTTGAATGGATGAGTAAGTGAATAACTGACTCTATACCTGTTTTGAAATGTACAGTTGCAGACTCAACCCAGGAAAATCTAAGAGAAGCCTGCACATTTTATAGAGCTGAAAACAACAAAAGTAGACCAAATTCAGATTCAAGACATATGAGTACCAGTTCTGGGCTTGCCACTAACTTATTGCATCTTGGCCAGATCACTTAGTCCAACCAACCTTGAATTTGTTTGTTTCTCATTTTTTCCAAAAAAGAATACTGCCTGCTTACCCTACTTCAGAGAAACACAGAGAGACAGAGGCATAAATCATAGACCATAGATAAGGTAATATTTTGAAAAATGTACAAATGCTATTCCACTAGCAAGAGAACTTTTGAACAGTTTTTAAACACCAACCATCATGCTATTTAATGGGTTGGTATCAATGGTCTATTGCAGGTACTGGCAGTGAAGAACTGGTCCATGAGACTGAACCTACCTACCTAACTCAAATCATCTGACCTATGTGACATCTGGATGACAAAAAGAAGATTCACAACATATAAAATCAAGAAAAAGAAATTATCTGTCTGTAAATCTTAAGGAAGTCAAATCTACAGTGAAACAGAAAGAGAATTAGTATAAACTAAAATACCATATTAGTTATTTTAGGTCAGTCAAGCTAAGTTTCTCTAATAAAAACACAAGATAACCACTCCATAACTATGTTGTATTTCTACCTTTTTCCAAATTAATCTGTACATTCTTAGTTGGTTTTGAAATTAACTTCATTGACAGGTATCTATAAAACCTCAAAGTATAAATTATTTTATATTAAATGTTCTAAAATATTGACCAAACACAACATCAAATGTTATTTTTATCATAACAGCTGTGTAATGAGACTTGTACACTGGTTTGGACATATCAACTTGATTATCAATTAACATTTCAAGTTCTTTGTAGTTTAATCTCTTCTAATTTGGACATGAAAATAAATATGTTCCTTGACAATTAGCCTGTCAGGTTGAAATACCTGAAATTAATCTGTTCAATTGCTTAAGGAAGTACAACACTATTAAACATGAAAGGCATGCAAATGCTATTAACTATGTAGTTAAAAGAACATTGGGGAATTACCTAGTTTCAAAATTAAATCAAGGTAATTTGATTATTATTAAATCATAGAACAACCCAAATTATTAGATTTTATTAACAATTTTCAATTAAGAAGATACTATATATTGCTATGGGCATTTGGCACAGCAGTTGTGTCACCTTTTTGGAAAGTTTGCACCCCATATCCAAAAACCTGGTTTGAGTTTCAGCTCTTCCACTTCTAATCCAGGTTCCTGCTAATGAGTACCCTGTGAGGCAACAAATGATAGCTCAGGTATTTAGGTCTCTGTCACTCATGTGCGAGACCAGGATTGAGCTCCTGGCTCCTGGCTTTTTCCTGGCTCATCCCTGACTTTTGTGGACATTTGAGACATGAATCAGCAGATAGACTCATTTTCTCTCACTCTCTCCCACTGTTTCCCAGTCTTTCAACTGAAGTGAAAATAAATAAATAAAAAAAATTTTTAAAGAATACCCTATATAATCATACCAGAAAAAGAAAAAGTTTATATTAAAAAAACTTTTCTCTAAAATCTTTGAGCATAAAAGATAATGCCACTGTTATAAGAATAGTTCCTATTTTAGAATTTTGAATAGATGAAGAAAAAGTTAGAAATTATGCTGTCATAAAACTCTTGCCAACTAATATAATGAAAATCCAAGAAACAATATATCTAAAAACTAGGTGAAAGAGAGGATTTCAACAAATGTGAAATGTTTTTATATCAAAGAAGCCAGGCTTTCCATACCTTTTGTCAATATATCAAAGATGAAAATATGTGTGGTGGGGCCGACGCTGTGGCTCACTTGGTTAATCCTCCCCCTGAGGTGCCAACATCCCATATGGGTGCTAGGTTTTAGTCCCGGTTGCTCCTCTTCCAGTCCAGCTCTCTGCTGTGGCCCAGGAGGGCAATAGAGGATGGCCAGGTGATTGGGTGCCTGTACCCGCATGGGAGAGCAGGAGGAAGCACCTGGCTCCTGGCTTCAGATCGGTATAGCTCCGGCCGTGGTGGCCATTTGGGGGGTGAACCAACAGAAGACCTTCCTCTCTGTCTCTCTCTCTCACTGTCTAACTCTATCTGTCAAAAAAAGAGAAAAGTGTGGCATTGGTTATGTCTAATTTTGAAGCAATTAACTTAATTCACAAGGGATAAATCATTTGCTAAAACATGCTCTTGAATCTCTTTTGATTCACACATAAAACTTTCAAATAGTTGATGGGCAATGTAAGGATGTAAAGTTGAATTTGAGATCTAATATGTAAAGACTTCCACAGTGTCTGGAATAATAGCATGAAAATTATTAATTTAGCCTGAATTTCTGCTTCACAACATCAAAATATTTCCCATTTATCTGTAATACATAATTCAAGCTGGTAAAGACAAGTTTGAGAGAAATATTTGCATTGTTTTATTTTTAGCCTCATGAGTCAATTTGGTTTAAAGTTGTTGTCAAGGAAATCTGAACTGGGGGCCAGTCTCATGGCACAGCAGATCAAGGTACTGCCTGCAAAGGCAGCATCTCGTATGGGAATTTGGTTAAAGTTTCAGCTGATTCATTTCCAATCCAGTGCTTGGGCCCCTGAGCCCATATGGGAGACCTGGAAGAAGCTCCTGGTGTCTGCCCGGCCTAGCTCTAGCCATTGAGGCCATTAAATGAAGAAACCAGTGGAGGGAAGATCTGCCCCTCCCTCCCTCTCTGTAACTCTGCCTTTCAAATAAATAAATAAATAATTAGGAAGGAAGGAAGAGAGGGGCGGAGGGAGGGAGGGAAGAAAAGAGGAAGGGAGGAGGAAAATCTGAACTGCTCAAACTTTAGAACAGTACAAAGAAGCTAGACTTTAAACCTAGGGGTCGAAACTGAGTTAATACAAATTTTCATTATGAACATAACCATACAATGATTTTATGTCTCTCTAACCTGATTCTGAACCTAACCCTTATTCTTTAAATTTTTTAAAGTATTTATTTATATTCATTTATTTGCTTAAAAGGGAGGGAGGGAGGGAGGGAGGGAGAGAGAGAGAGAGAGAGAATATTTTCTATCTGCTAATTCACTCCCCCTAAATGGCTGCAATGACCTGGGCTGAGCCAAGCCAAAGCCAAGAGCCAGGTGCTCCATCTAAGTCCTCCACATGGTGGCAGGAGTCCAAGCACTAAAGTAATTTCCTATGGCTTTCCCAGGCATATTAGCAGGGTGCTGGATGGGAAGTACAGCAACCAGGTCTCAAACTTTAGCTCATATGAGACGTTGGCATCACAGGCAGCAGCTTAACACACTATGTCACAATGCCAGCCCCCAACCCTTATTTTTTTAAAGATTTTATTTATTTATTTGGGAAATAGAGTTACAGACAGTGAGAGGGCCCAAATGGCCACAAAAGCTGGAGCTAAGCCAATCTGAAACCAGGAGCCAGGAGCTTCTTCCAGGTCTCCAACGCAGGTACAGGGGCCCAAGAGCTTGGTCCTTCTTCCACTGCTTTCTCAGGCCATAGCATAGAGCCTGATCAGAAGAGGAGTAGCCGGGACTAAAATCAGCACCCGTATGGGATGCCAGCATACAAGTGGAGGATTAACCTATTGCACTACAGCAGTATCCCCGACTACTATTCTTAATTCATCTGCTTTGCTGTATTATATATTGATCCCAAAATAACATGGGTTTTCTCAAAACAATCACTAGCACTAGAAGCTATAAACATTTGGTGCAATAGCTAAACTGTGCACTTACATTAAATACTAGTATTGAATTCAGTGGAAATTTAAACTTCTGTCAAACTTCTTTTAAAAGCAGGAGTTCACAGAATAGTCATGTGCATTAATAGAAGTTATCTATGCTGAATTACGTTGTCACTTTTCCCTTAGGCTATGGGTAAAAGCATGCTAGTATTAAATGGAAATCTGTATATTATGTTGGTCCATAAAGGTAAACAAGAGTTAAGATAAAATTACACCCTCAGCATTTGATCAGTCTTCACTTCTCATTATTTTGACTGGCTCTCAGTAAAACTGATTTATTTGGTTTTCAGCTTAAATGTTCAGCCAACGCTATATACTTTGGTAATATTAGATTTTTAGAAATCTAAACTTTTTGAAAATATAACAAAGTCCAAACAATACAGAGTGTTTTCCTGTGCAGGCTTTGTCCAAAATAACCAAAGGTGAGTTCCTGTATCTTTATTCACATAATATAAAACCACTATACTAGCTTTTGAGAAAAGAACACATAAATACAAAGTCAGATCAGTGGGAAATAATCACTAATTCACTTATGCAAAACAGGAGGAAAATCAGGGTAAGGATAATAAGAACTATA
Organism: Oryctolagus cuniculus; assembly: GCF_964237555.1. Lineage (NCBI taxonomy): Eukaryota > Metazoa > Chordata > Mammalia > Lagomorpha > Leporidae > Oryctolagus > Oryctolagus cuniculus. Next base: position 80,031,039 of record NC_091434.1, read on the forward strand.
TGTTGTCTTTCCTGAACATTTCCCTTTTAGTAAGTTTTTTGTTATTTTACATGTGTATATATATATATATATACACACACACACACATATATATATACACACATATACACACATATGTGTGTATATAATCCAGATTTTATCAGCTATCACTGATAAATATCACCAGAAGTTTTATGATAGGAAAAATATTACTGACATATCTTGAATTTTTAATAAAATTTCATCAAAGACTATAGCTTCATGGGAGTATATAAAAAAAGTAAAAGATTATTGGAAATTTCTCAAGTCGTTCCCATACTTGGGATGCCAATAAATAAAGTATGAACATGGATGTTCACATCTGGTCTGACAGACTTTTTTCCTATTTCCTTTTAAGGAGAATTTTAGATTGATAGCCACTCTACTTTTAGGAATAAAAGATTATTCCTTCTATTCTCAATTGCCTCTGATTGTTAGATGGCTACCTCTAACAAAGCAAATGGTCTCAAACTCCCTCATGCATGGTTACTTACTGTATGAAGCATTAGATGAATGAATATCATTCCTTCTTGTTCTATTGTAGCTTTATTGTCATTTTAAATTGTAGTTCAAAAAGTCACCAAAGTTTTTATTAAGTAAGTTTCATTTTGTTGAATTTTATATTTGTTTTTTTCTCTCTGAAGAATGGTGGATAAGGACAAAATTTCTAAAAATACCACTGAATTAAAATTTAGTAGGGCCAGCACTGTGGCATAGTGGGTAAAGCCACCGCATGCAGTGTCGGCATCCCATATGGGCACCTGTTCCTATCCCAGCTGCTCCACTTCTGATCCAGCTTTCTGCTATGGCCTGGAAAAGCAGTAGAAGATGGCCCAAATCCTTGGACCCCTATACCTGCGTGGGAGAATGAGAAGTCCTTGGCTCCTGGCTTCAGATCAGCACAGCTCCAGCCACTGTGGCCAGCTGGGGAGTGAACTGATGGATGGAAGACATCTCTTTCACTCTATCTCTCTGCCTCTGCCTCTCTGTAACTCTGCCTCTCAAGTAAATAAATAAATCTTTTTTAAAAAAACAAAGTCTTTAAAAAAAACTCATCAGTGTCTACAAGGTATCCTCAGAACAAATGGTAAGGCCAAAAACATCATTGCAAAAGTTTTTAGTTTCTTAGTTCAAATAAAGCATAATTTCCTTACTTGTATGACCACATCAAAATGTTGGCTAAACCTGAATCCTTACTACAAAACAAAATTACATAAAATCTAATATCTACATTTTAAAATCTACTAATGAAAATAATTTGAATACAGACCTACCAAATGACCCAGCCATTCCACTCCTGGGAATTTACCAAAGGGAAATGAAATCAGTAAACAAAAGAGATATCTGTACCTCCGTGTTTACTGCAGCCAACTCACAATAGCTAAGACACGGAATCAACCTAAACGCCCAACAACCGAAGACTGGATAAAGAAATTGTGGGGGTATTTACACTATGGAATACTACACAGTAGTAAATAAGGATGAAATCTGGTCATTTGCAACAAAATGGGGCAAGCTGGAAAACTTCATACTTAGTGAAATAACCCAGTCCTAAAGAGGCGAATACCATATGTTCTCTCTGACCTGTGAGAATTAATAGCACTCCTAAAATGAAAGCTATAGAAGTGAAATTGACACTTTTAGGATCAATGATTTGAATAGTCCTTTTCCTGAATGTCGAGGGACAGTTTTTTATTGCTACTTTTTATTTTAGGATTTCCTTTTTTTTCTTTATTTTCTTTTTCTTTTCTCTTCTTAATACTATATGTTGAACTCTTTACATAACAAAGAGTTAATCATATGTATATTAAATCAATTGGAAAAAGATCACAGTAAAAAATAAGAGCAGGAATAAGAGAGGGAGGAGGTAGTCTACAACTGTGAAGCAGTATAGTTCTGCCTACAGTTCTACAGACTTACTTCTAAGGGTACAGCCTGAACACTTGTCATGGGACTCCAAAAACATTAACATCGGTGGTATAAATGCCATCTTCATTGTTTAAATGATCATATTAAATGTTAAAGTCAACATATGGATAGTTTTAAGTGTAAAAGTGATCATGTAAATAACATCAAGTGCCTGGTAAGAATAATAGACAGAATTAAAAAGGAAGGAATGTCCAATATGGGAAGCAGTCCACACAGCATATTTCTAGAATGAAATTTGCTGTAAATAACATTGTGACCTCAAAATCAACCCTTAAGTCTTCCTGGTCTGGCTGGAAGGCCTGTGAGAGTGTTTCAGGTATGGAAAGCCAAGACTCTGTGGCAAAAAATATCCTACAGGAAGGATCTCTGTGAGACCTCAGTGGAAAGAAGGTGCCATCAAGGAAGGGTGTACTTTTCTCTGAAGGAAGGAGAGAACTTCCACTTTGCTTATGGCCCTGTCCAAATATTGATGGAGTCTGTGGTCACAAAAGGCTTCCATAGCCTTGGTAGCTCATGGCTAGAGCCTCAGGTGATCACTGACGTCATAAACAAGAGTGTCAATTGTTAAATGAACAACAGAAGTCACTGTACACTTACTCCCCATGTTGGACCTCTGTTCTTAATGAGTTGTACTATGAGAATTAACTGCAAATCTTGTTCTCAAACTTTACTCTATATGCTCTGGGGGGGGGGTGCAAACTGCTGAAATCTGTGCTTAACATGGAGTTGGTCCTTTGTATATAAAATGAAACTAAAAATGAACCCTAATGAAGAAGGGAATGGGAGAGGGAGAGGGAGGTAGGATGGGAGCCACAGTGGGATGGTGGGTATGGAGGAAAGAACCATTATATTCCTAAAGTTGTACCTATAAAAAATGCATTCATTAAATAAAAACTTTAAAAAAGCACAATTTTCTTATAATAAATGATATGACCACATATGAGAAATAATCTAAATTTAGTAATGTATTAGTTATTATTCTTTACAGAACATTATCTTGTATTTAGTCTGATATTTCCATGAATCTAAAACCTTTTGCAAGTTTTAACTCACTATATAAAAATAAATGTCTAATAAGTTTTATAAATAGAAAAGAATATGACCAACTATAAGGAAATGAAAGAGTATCATACAACATGCACACCAAGACATAAAAACAGGTAAAGGCATGGGCAAGCATACTTGTACTGCCATCATAGACATATGAGGGTACTTCAAAAATTCATATAAAGCTGAATTAAAAGATAAGTTTATTTTATTGTGAAATTCTTGAAATTCATAGTTTTTTCTTTTTTCCCTTAAAAATTTCTAGATAACATTTTTTAAATTTAACATTTTAGTTAGAGGCTTATTGACCTCCCTAAATAAAGAGTTCAACAAATAAAAAGGAAAAAGACCATAATACAGAAGAAAAATAGGCAAGAGCTAAACACACAAAGGAAAATATGTTCAACTTCACCCATATTAAGTAAATTTTTAAACAGTCACAAAATCATTAAAACTATAGTAGTATATTTAAAACTAGGTTTGACAAAATACTATATTTGCAGGAATACTGATGTACTCTGGTATTTCTTCCTCTCTATCCATACTTCCTTTCTTCTTTCCTTCTTCCTTTCTTCCTAATGTTAGCACTGCATATAAGGGAGAACACATGATATTTTTCTTTTTGTATCTGGTTTATTTCATTCAATATCATGTCATCCAGTTCTAACCATGTTGTTGCAAATGACGGAATCCCATTCTTTTAAATAGCTGAATAATATTCTGTTGGATGGAGATATATCTAGATAAATAGATAGATAGATATAGATACTGAGATAGAGATATCACATTTTATTTATTCATCTGCTGATGGATATCTTGGTTTATTCTGTTTTTTATTGTGAACAATGATGCTATAATTTAGTAAGTCAGGTATCTCTTTGACACAGTAAGTTCATGTCTTTTGGGGATATATCAAGTAGTGGGATTGCTGGGTCAAAGGGCAAGTCTATTTCTAGTTTTTAGAAAAATCTTCATATTATTTTCCATAGTGGCTATATACTAATCTACATTCCCATCAAGTGTTCAACATAGTTTTTTCATAATTCACATTTTACACTAACTTTTTTAGTTCCCTCATACTACCCTAACTCCTCCAATCCTCTGAATTCGAAAGTAGATGTTCTATTCAAATCTATTCACTTTACTCTGAAATGAGTAAAATGTTCATCAAATTATTTTATAATAGAATAGGATGCAAATAATAGAAATATTTGAAATGGATAAATAGAAAATATTCAAATGTCTTACCTCATGCACATAACACAAACACAAGAATCAAATGTATTTACAAGGTAATCTCTTAGTAACCTCAATCTGATCAACTGTTTTATCATATATTAAACAATTGGATCTTTTGTTGAAGGTTTTATGTACACCATTTCTTTTAAAAAAAAGTTTTTAAACTTCAACTCACATTTGGATGCAACTTTTCATAAAAAATATACAAAACGTTCAAATACATAACTACCAGCAAAGTGAATTAAAACTGGCCACAGGCCCTAAGTATTTGGTGGCATAATTAAAATTCAAATTAATTTATTTTGTAATTATTTAAAGGAAATTTGTGCTTATTCTGAATGGTATTCAAGGTATTTATTTTTCAAATGCTAATTATCCAAACTGTAGCCATTAAAAGATAAAAGTCTTGACTTTTACCTTCCTAAAGCTGGCTGATTTCTAGTCATTTCATCATTCAAGAGTACATGTTTACTATTAAATTCAGTGGAGATGCAAACTCCTATCAAACTTTCAAAGAAACATGGTTTACTTCATCAAATAGTCAAGTGCATTAAAAGAAGACATGAATCACGTATTACCTTTTCCCCAGGCTATTTCCTTTCCACCATCCCTAGCTCTGTAAAAATATAGATCCTCAGAAACGAAAGAGAATTGAAATGAGTTTTCCATGAGAAGATTTCATAAATCAAGAGTGTTTTTAATATTTTAATCTGGGTTGGAAAAAATAAAACTTGAGCCAAAGGATTTTGCCTTCTCTATAATAATTTTTAATGAAAGTTTTAAGAAACAAGAGGTTGAAAACATTGACTTAGAATATGAATTAATTCTGAGTCTTTCTTATTTGTACGGATCTTTTTCATCTTCTGTGATGGATCATCTGCACAAAGATATGATCAAAACAGTATAAACAGTATAAAATGCTAGAGCCAGTGCTGTGGTGCAGCAGGTTAAAACCCTGGCCTGAAGCACCACATACCATATGGGCACCAGGTTCTAGTCCCAGCGGCTCCTCTTCCAATCCAGCTCTCTGCTATGGCCTGGGAAAGCAGCAGAAGATGGCCCAAGTCCTTGAGACCCTGTACCCACATGGGAGACCTAGAAGAAGCTCCTGGCTCCTGGCTTCAGATCAGCGCAGCTCTGACCATTGCAGCCATCTGGGGAGTGAACCAGTGCATGGAGGACCTCTCTCTCTCTGTCTCTACCTCTCTCTGTAATTCTGTCTTTCAAATAAATAAAATTTTTAAAAAATGCTTTTTAGGTCCAACCATGATTGGAACCTTGACTGTAACACCCTGAACAGGTTGAATTCCTGTAATAATTCTTAAAATTAGAAAATCATTTCTTTACCTCCACATTTCTTACTCAGTAAAACACTGCCAAAATGATAATTAATGTAAATAAATTAAAATATTCATCTATTAAATTATATGAATTAATCATATATTTTTTCTAAATTTAAATTGAATTTGATCCTAGAATTCTTGTGCCTTGTTTTCTAAATATGTAGATACATTTTAAGAAGAATATAAATGTGGATTTATAAATTATTAAAACATAATCATCTAATCACTGTTTTATGGAATAATCTGAGATTCATTAAACTTTAAAACCTTTCCATCCCTTTCCAAGACATTTTTCTGAACCAAGAAAAACATCAGGAAATAGTATTTTTCCAAAAAAAGCTGATTCTAATGCCAAATGTTTCAATACAGCTGTGAAAGTTGGATAGTGGAATTAAATCTAAAATACATCGTCCATTTAAAATTAAAAGAACATGGAGAAACAACAGTATCCTATGGAATTCAAGCTTTAAGTATCTCTTGTTTTGTCTCACAGGAGACCATATAACCATCTGCAAAGAAGGGAAAATCAGCTTAGTTAGATGAGAAAGGTCAGGCATACGGAATTACATTGCTAAAACTGATAAAGGGTGTTAAGTATGTGGAAAGAAGGGAATAATTGTTTTCAATCTTAACAGGGAATTATAAGCTACTAAAAGTAACTTGATGAAAGGTTGATCTCTTTAAAGCTATGTTCTAGGCTGGGTCAGTATATTTAAATGAATATTTTATGGTTAGAAATCCTTGAAACATGAGGAGCTTCATTGTTTTTTTTATTTTAATGGACAAAGTAGATTTCAAGTTCATCATTTCTTTGTCTTCATGAACATTTAGCAAAATAATGTATTATCTTGGGGCTGGTGCTGTGGCGGCATCCCATATGTGTGCCGGTTCAAGACCCAGCTGCTGCACTTCCAGTCCAGCTCTCTGCTATGGCCTGGGAAAGCAATGGAGGATAACCCAAGTCCTTGGGCCCCTGCACCCACATGGGAGACCCAGAGGAAGCTCCTGGCTCGTGGGTTCAGATAGGTTCAGCTCTGGAGGTTGCAGCCAATTGGGGAATGAACCCACTGATGGAAGACCTCTCTCTCTCTCTCTCTCCTTCCCTCCTTCCCTCCCTCCCTCCCTCTTCTTCTCTCTGTATAACTCTGACTTTCAAATAGATGAAGAAATCTTTCTTAAAAAAAAATAATGTATAACCTACAAACAGTCTTTAATGGAGATTCTCACTCTGTTAGATCCAGAAAACAAAATGTTGGTTTTTTTTTTTTTTGAGAAGATAAACAAAATAGGTAAACCTCTAACCAGACTAACAAAGGAAAAAGGAGAAAAACACAAATAAATAAAATCAGATATGAAAAAGACAGTACAACCAACATCACAGAAATACAAAGGATCATAATAAATTACTAAGAACTATATGCTAATAAACTGGAAAATCTTGAAGGAATGGGTAAATTCCTGGATTCAGATAACCTACCAAGATTACATCAGGAAGATATACATAACATAAACAGACCCATAACAAGCAATGAGATTGAAACAGTAATCAATAGTCTTCCAGGGCCAGCACTGTGGTGTGATAGGCAAAGCTGCCACCTGCAGTGCTGGCATCCCATATGGGTCTCGGCTGCTCCACTTCTGATATAGTTCTGTGTTATGACCTGGGAAAGCAGAAGATGGTCCAAGTCCTTGGGCCCTGCACCCACGTAGGAGACCAGGAAGAAGCTCCTGGTTCCTGACTTTGTGTCGGCACAGCTCTGGCTGTTGTGGCTGTTGTGGGGAGTCAGTGGATGGAAGACTTCTCTCTCTCTCTCTCTCCCCCTTCTCTCTCTGTGTAACTCTGACTTTCAAGTAAATAAATAAATCTTTAAAAAAAATAGTCTTCCATCAGGATAAGTCCAGGACCTGATGGTTTTACTACTGAATACTACAATACATTCAAAAAAGAAGTAACCCCAATATTCCTCAAGCTATTTCAAAATATTGAACAGGTGGAACTCTGCCAAACTCTTTTTATGAGGCCAGTATTACTTTGATAGCAAAAGCAAAGGCAGGACAAGGAAAGGAAAAATACAGACCTATATCTTTAATGAACATAGATGCAAAGAATCCAAAACCACATCAAAAAGCTCATGCATCATGATCAAGTGGGATTTATCCCAGAAACGCAAGGGAGGGTTCAACGTTCATAAATCAAAAAACATCATAAGTCACATCAATAGAATGAAGAACAAAAATCATATGGTCATCTCAATAGATGCAGAGAAAGCATTTGATAAGATTCATTACCAGTTCATGATTAAAAAAAAAAAAACTCTCCACAAATTAGGTTTAGAATGAACATTCCTCAAAATATAAAGGCTATTATATATCACAAACCAACAGCCATTATCATACTGAGTACGGAAAGCATTTCCCCTCAGGTCTGGGACAAGATAAGGATTCCACTTTTGCCACTTTTATTCAACACAGTGCTGGAGTTTCAACAAAAGAATTCAGGATGAGAAAGAAATAAAGGGCATCAAAATTGGAAAAGAGGAAGTCAAATTATTCATGTTTGTGGATGACATGATATTGTATATGAAAAACCCTAAACACTCCATCAAAAAGCTGTTAGAATTGATAAATTCAGTTAAAGTTAAATTGAACAATTCAGTAAACTTGCAGGTTACAAAACAACCACACAAAAAAGTAGCTTTTTTGTATGCTAATGATGAACTCACAGAAACAGAAATCAAGAAAGAGAAAGCCCATTCAAAAGAGCCACTGGGAAAACACACACACACAGACACACACATTGAGGAATAAAGTTATCCAAAGAAGTGAAATATCTTTACAATGAAAATCATCAAACAAAATGGAAAGATATTCCTTGCTCATGGATTAGAAGAATCAATATCATTAAAATATCTATACTATAAAGCAATCTACAGATTCCAAATAATCTCTATCAAAATACCAATGATGTTCTTTCAGAATTAGAAAAGGCATTTCTGGCAAACGTCTCTTTCTGGGTTTTATTGTAAATTTTCTCAATTGGGATGTCCCACTTCTTGCACTAAGACGCTGTGATCCTGGGGTGCAGATAATTGAGTTTGGAGGATCCCAAGGTAATTTGTTTATTCTCCTTGACAAGGCTGATAAGGACTAGACTTTTAGCCAGACTCAAAGGGCAGGGTTCTGTGAAAAGGAACTGTGTGGTTGGGAAAGATGGAAAACTTGTGAGCCTTCATTGTCCTCACACCTGGGGGAAAAAGGCAGAGAGTCTTAACAAACCATCTTTGTAAAAAGAAAAGCATGGAGATATTATAAGGGAGAGATAAGTAGTTGTCCTATGGACAACTTATTTTAAAATATTTCAGATATCAAAATTCTAGCTGTATGATTTGTTTTGAATTATATTTTTATTTTCAAGAGGGCAAGTTGATAGGAATCTGTCAGCATTCTGCCAAATTTACTGTTTCACTGAAACGTTTGGATTCTCTTATCTACTGTAAGCGAAGTCTGATTATATTGGTGTGTTTTTACAGTTAGGGTTTTGCAACAACTTCTATATGTTAATAGAAATTAATTCCTAAACTCCCTTCCCTCTCCCCTGTTTCAGTAATTAAAATTAAGTAGAACAAAAACCCAAGGCACCTGTTAGAGCTGTCACTCTCTTTTGTCATGGGAATCAGTTTTCATTAAACTTGAAGCCATCATGACATCTGGAAAAAGCATGATGGGAAAATATTTCCTGACTTGTGTTCTTTTTTAAATGTGAATTCTTATATCTTTTTGATTATTTTAAAATATTTAAATGCTTTTCTTAATCTTTTTTTTTTTTTTTTGACAGGCAGAGTGCACAGTGAGAGAGACCGAGGCCAGCGCGCTGCTGCCCGCACCGCGCTGATCCGATGGCAGGAGCCAGGTGCTTCTCCTGGTTTCCCATGGGGTGCAGGGCCCAAGCACTTGGGCCATCCTCCACTGCACTCCCTGGCCACAGCAGAGAGCTGGCCTGGAAGAGGGGCAACCGGGACAGAATCCAGTGCCCCGACCAGGACTAGAACCCAGTGTGCTGGCGCCGCAAGGCGGAGGATTAGCCTAGTGAGCGCGCCGGCCTTTTCTTAATCTTAAAGATCATGTAGATTAGGTTGGGGAGGGATGAAGTGTTAGTGAGTCTAAGGATAATGAACTAATCATTGATTGAAATGATTTTCCCTTCATCCTTTGTTCTGAGCGTTCACTATACTCTGTGAAGTGTCTGTCTTTCTCTTTTTTAATCCCTGTCTTCCACTTGAAATATTTTATGATATAAAAAGTTCCACAGGTAGTAAATTTAGAGGAAGATGAGTATTGATACAAAAAAAAAAAAAGGAAAAACAATGCACATTTTAGGGCTTTTATATTTTTCTTTTGTAATTGTGTAAAAATGGGGAAAAACATAAAAAGCAGAATTGTAATGTGAAAACATTTTTTGCTATAATCATTAGTTTTAGAGGCATTGTTAGTTTATCATGCATGCATATCATATATGCAAAGTCCATTTCCCACATCTTTCCTCAAGTATCTTCTATTTTAGTCATGAATTCCCTTTTAATCAACTGTAGTTTATTTAAAATAAATTTTTAAAACTTAAAGAAAAACCTAAAATTCATATGGAATCACAAAAGACCCCAAATAGCCAAAGGCTTCCTGAACAAGAAAAATTAAGCTGAAGGCATCACAATATCTGACTTCAAAGCACACTACAAAGCTATAGTAATTAAAACAACATGGTGCTGACATAAAAACTAATACATAGATCAATGGAAGAGAATAGAGGGCTCAGAAATTAATTCACGTACATACACCCACCTGATTTTGACAATAGTGCTCAGACTATTCAGTAGAGTAAGGATTGTCCCATTAACAAATGGTGCTGGCAAAATTGGACTAGTGTATGTAGATGAATACAATTAGATCCATACCTCTTACCATATACAAAAAAAAAAAATTCAACTCAGGATGGATTAGACTTAAATTTAAGACCTGAGACAATGAAGTTGCTGGAAGAAAATGTAGGAGAAACACTCCAAGACATTGGTATAGGGGACAGTTTCTTGGAAAAGATCCCCAAAGCACAGGCAACAAAAGCAAAACTAACCAAATGGGACTGTATCAAACTCAGAGGTGTCTACACAGCAAAGGAAATGAACGATAAAGAGACATCCAACAGAATGAGAAAAAAATATTTCAAACTACCTCTCAGACAAATGATTAATACCCCAAATGTATCAGCAACTTGAAAACTGAACAACAAAAAAACACCAATCTGGCTGTGGGCAAATAACTTCAATAGACACTTCTCAAAAGAAGAAATACAAATTGCCAACAAATATATGAAAAAAATGCCCAACATCACTAGCCATCAGAGAAATGCAAATCAAAAACACAATGAGATAGCACTTCACCCCTGTCCAAGCCACTAAAATCTAAAACACAGAGAATAACAAATGCTGGTGAGGATGTGGACAAAAGGGAACACATATACTCTGCTTGTAGGAATGTAAATTAGTGCAGCCACTGTGGAAAACATGTGTGGAGATTTCTTTAAAAACTGAAATAGACTTGCCATATGATCCAGCAATTCCACTACTGAATATATGCACAAAAGATATGATACACCGTATCAAAGGGATAGATGCACCACCATGTTTATAGCGACTCTGTTCAGAACAGTGAAAATTTAAAATCAACCAAGGTGTCCATCATCAGATAAGTGGATTTAATAAAATGTGGTATATATACCTGATGGAATATTATTCAGCTATAAAAAGAATGAAATTCTACTGTTAGCAGCAGAATGGATGCAACTAAAAGACATCACGTTGAGTGAAATACAGAAAGACAAATATTGCATATTCGCCCTTACCTGTGGGAGCTAAAAGTTAAAAAATCAAACAAAGAAAAAAGAAAGAGGGAAGGTGAGCAGGAGGAAGAGGAAGGGTTGGAGCATAGGTGGGAGGGATGGTGGGGAGGGGACTATGACTATGTCCCTGAATCCGTGTATATGAAATACATGAAACTTGTATAACTTACATAAAACTTTTTTAAAAAGAGCTAAAGAAAAAAAAAAGAAAGAAATGTCTGTGTTAATCAGTATTGATAAAACTTTGTTTTATACCTTTGTCAAACGAATAGTTAAGAATATTTAGTTTTAATGATCTGATTACTTTAAAATTCATTATATATGAGTGAATGGTGATTTTTCCACTCAGTTATGGTTTTTTGCCATTGGTCTATATTCCTACTAAACTATGGTCTTTTTGCTTTTTACTTGTTAAACTTCTTGTTCAGTGAAGTAGTAAGCCTTTTTACTGTAATATAAATTTAAAATATGTTATCTCAAAAATTAAAAAAAGATGGTAAGAAAGAAGCAAGGAGGATGAGAAGGAGGAAGGGAATATCATTATGTTCTTAGAATTGTATCTACAAATCACAATGAATCTGTGAATTAAAATAAAAGTAAAAGCACCAAATTTTTATAGCTATTAGAAGTATTCTGTCAAGTATGTATTATTAGATTTGTGAGAGACATTTACATTATTAAGTCATGTATTAATAAGGTCCAAATTACATGGTATGTACTCAACAAATTATAAAATTCATTAGGATAATGTTTTGTTCCTGTCTACATGTTGCGGTTTTTTTTTTTTTTTTCATCTTAACTATAATCTTGTCTCTGAGCACATCAGAAAAATTTGCATGGGCTTTTTCATAGGAAAATTTAATAACAATAGAAATTCATCATTTTATTCATGAAAGAAACAGTGTGAAGCTAAGAATGATGAAATGTGCTTCTTAAATAAAGCTATGATTTCATCCCATCTGGTAGTTGTTACTTAACTACTTTTTATAGCTCTTGCTTTCTCAAATTTGACTAGGTCATCATCTTCGATATCAAAGCCTCATTACTCAAAAAGAAAAAATCCACTAGAAAGAAATGACCTCCTCTAAATAATTTTCTCAGAATTAGCAAGAATAAGCAGTTAGAATAAGAGTTGGGGGCATTCTGGCAATCTAATACATTCAATATGGCAGGAAAAATTCTGATTTAAAAACTTCATTATTAGATTCTAAGGGTCTAATTTTCATGATGAACAGCAAGTCTTGCAAATACTGTTCCAAAGACTTTGTCATTAATTCAAAGGTAAATAGAGTCTCTGGTTATAATGCATCCTCACTCAATCCAACTGAATCCACAGACTAATCTTTGTGGTATAGTGAGCTAAGCCTTTGCCTATGGCATCAGCATGCCATTTGGTGCCAGTTCTAGTCCAGGCTGCTCCTCTTCCAATCCAGCTCTCTGCTATGGCCTGGGAAAGCAGTGGAAGATAGCCCAAGTTCTTGGGTCCCTGCAGCCCATGGGAGACCCAGAGGAAGCTCTTGGCTCCTGGTTTTGGATATGCCCAGCTCCGGCCTCTGTGGCCATTTGAGGAGTGAACCAGCTGATGGAAGACTTTTCTTTTTGTCTTTACCTCTCTCTGTCTATAGCTATGCCTCTTAAAAATAAATCTTAAAAAAAAAAAAAAGAGAGAGAGAAAGAGACACCAATGTAAAGATGGCAATTCTCTCCAAATTGGCCTCTAAATTTGAAACAATACAGCCATACCAAAATCCCTGTAGGTTTTCTACATAAATAGATAAGCTGTTCCTAAAATTTATCTGGAAATGCAAAGGATCTAGAGTAGCATAAACAATTTTTAAAAAAAGAAAAAAGCCAAAGAACTTGCATTACCTGATTTCATTTTTTTCTTAAACAGCCTCAGTCATGAAGACACTATGATTTTAGGGGAAATGATAAGAATACAGATCAACAGAACAGAACTGAGAACCAAAGGAAAAAATTCAGAGAAGAATTTGAAAGTTCTCTATAGATAGCAATAATAATGTTTGAGATTGAGTTTCTACTTAACATAATTTCATCATTATATTGCATATCAGTATCAAATTACAGCACTGTACCCCATAAATATATACATATATTCTACATCAACTTTTTAAAATTAAAGTGAATATTGATTTAAAAAATAAAACCTATGTTTAGAGCACCTGACTTTTACCAAAGCTGCCAAGAAAATTTAATGGCAAAAGTGGTTCTGTCAAGAAACAATACTGGGACAATTTTATATCTATAAGAAAAAAATAACTCAGACCTTTACCTCACATTTTACACAAAAATCAATTCAAAGTGGATCAATGATCAAAGTGTAAGATCCAAAACTGCAAAACTAGACTAATACATAGGAGGAAGTCTTTGTGTCCTTGATCTAAGCAGAGATTTTAGATTCTATACAAAAACCACTCAATAAGAGAGAAAATGATAAATTTTACTTTTTCAAAATTTAAATTTATGTGTTTCAAAAGCCACTCTCAAGAAAGTAAAAAGAGAGTTCAGAAAGAGGAAATGTTCACAAATCATATTTCTGGCAAGGAACTCACATTCAAAACAAACACAAACCAATAAAAAGCCAAATAAGCAACCTGAAAAACAAGTAAAACATTCGAAAGTCATTTCATCAAATAAGAGATACAAATGACCAATAATGTCATTATGAAAAGATGTTCAATGTGATTAGTCTTTAGGGAAATGCAAATCAAAATTTAATAGCATACTAGTTCACATTCATTGTAATAGAAAGACTGTACCCATGAGAAATATAAACATATGTTCATTGGGAGACAAATAATGGAAATTTATAACAGCATTAACTATAATAGCTAAAAGTAAGGAATTATCTAAGTGACATAACCTATTAGTTAACAAAATGCCATACATTTATACAATGTAATATTTTCAGCAATAAAAGCAGCAAGCTTCTGATACATGCTACAGATAGACATATTTCAAAAACACTTTACTTAAGGGAAGCCAGATAAAAAAGACAATCTAGTGTATAATTTAATTTATATGAAACATCCAGAGAAGGCAAATTTATAGAGACAAAAAGATCAACAGAAAGTAGATCAGTCATTGCCTAGGGCTAGGTGTGGATGCTAATTGCAAATGGGCTGGAGAAAATTTAGGGGAGTAATGAAATGTTTTAAAACCAGACTGTACTGATGATTGCACAACTCTATGAATTTACTGAAAGTTATTGAATTGTACACTTACAATGGGAGAATTTTATAACTGTATGCTTTACCTCAATAAAACTTTAAAATAAATTAATAAATACAATGATTCCACAGTTACTCAAAAACAGTAGACATGATCACTTGGATGACTAAGACTCACTGTATCTGCTCAGGCTTATCCACCTTGCAATGATTAGAAGGCATTCTACTTACAGCTGGTGTTAGTTCTCTTTAATAGTTTTAATAATAGTAGATGTGGGGTCAGTGCTGTGGCATAGTGGGTAAAGCCACCACCTGCATTGCCAGCATCCCATATGGGTGCTGGTTTGAATCCCAGCTGCTGCACTTCCAATCCAGCTCTCTGCTGTGGCCCGGGAAAGCATTAGAAGATGGGTCAGAGGTCTGTGAAAGAGCATGCTCCTACCAACACCTGAATTTCTGACTTCTAACCTTCAGAACCATGGGACAGTAAGTTCATGTAGTTTTAACCCATCAGTTTGTTGTACTTTGTTAAGCCAGACATACACCAGGCCATTTCCAAAATCTATAAAAGTAAATAAATACCCCAATTTTGGGCTGGCGCCGCGGCTCACTAGGCTAATCCTCCGCCTAGCGGCGCCGGCACACTGGGTTCTAGTCCCGGTCGGGGCGCCGGATTCTGTCCCGGTTGCCCCTCTTCCAGGCCAGCTCTCTGCTGTGGCCAGGGAGTGCAGTGGAGGATGGCCCAGGTGCTTGGGCCCTGCACCCCATGGGAGACCAGGAAAAGCACCTGGTCAGCGCAGTGCGCCGGCCGCAGCGCGCCGGCCGCGGCGGCCATTGGAGGGTGAACCAACGGCAAAGGAAGACCTTTCTCTCTGTCTCTCTCTCTCACTGTCCACTCTGCCTGTCAAAAAAATAAATAAATAAATAAATACCCCAATTTCAATAAACATTGAGAATCAATTAATTTTTCAGGATCATTTTATTAGAACCTTTCTTTATACAATTAAAGGCTTAATAATGACTCCAGAATTAAATGATGGCTGATTACTTCGACAGTATTCCCTGCAGTGACAAAATCTTTTTTGGCATGGATGAGGGGAGAACTATTTTCATATATTCAATAAACCAAATCAATTGAGATTTTCTGTGTACTTTCATTTTCTCTCTCTTTTGTGGCCACACATGACACAGGGAGGAATATCTACCTACTGAATTAAAGAAATTAATAAATTTTGAACAATTTTTCTGTGGCTCAAATCTTTTAAATACAGTTTGACTTGCTAAACAATTTGTAATATATGTCCCAACAAAAATCATATGATATATTATTAACACTATGGTGGCTTCAACATAAAGTTTAAAACACTTCCATTACCAGCAAAATTTCCTTCATGCTCTGCTGTAGTGAACACACACCTCAGCCCTAGGTGACCACTGATTGCTTTCTTCCATTTGTGTCTGTTTTCCTTTTTTTTTTCCCATAGAAAATATTTGAAGGAGAAACAACATTGTACAAAAATGTTCTTTAAGCATAGAAATCCCATAAATAGATCCACAGACATGTAAATGAACTGGTCTTTGGCAAGAAAGCAAAGGCAATACAATGCAGAAGTGAGAGACTTCTCAACAAATAGTGTTGAAACAGCTGGACATCCACATAAAATAAAATAAAAAATGAAGCTAAACACAGATCTCACACCCATAACAAAAATTAAAATAGGGTTTGACAATGGCTTTTTAGATAAAATACCAAAACACAATCCATGAAAGAAAGAACTGATAAGCTAGAATTTATGACAATTTAAAATTTTCTGCTCTGTATATGACTTTATTAAGGAATGAGAAGGCAAGCCATAGATTGGAAGAAAATATTTTCAAAAGATATATCTAATATGACTATTATTCAAAATACAGAAAGAATGCTCAAAATTCAATAATTTAAAATTGATAATAAGAAAACAAACAACTAAAAGATTGGCCAAAGATCACAACAGACACTTTATCAAAAATAAAATAAAATAAAAAATACACAAGGCAAACGGACATATGAAAGATACAACAGGCCAGCACTGTGGTGCAGTGGGTTAAGCAGCTGCCTACCATGCTGGCATTCCATATGGGCACCGGTTCATATCACTGCTGCTCCACCTCCAATACAACTCCCTGTTAATGAGCCTGGGAAAGCAGAGGTAGATGGCCCAAGTTCTTGGGCCGCTGTACCCACATGGGAGACCCAAAAGAAGCTCCTGGCTCCTGCTGTTGTAGTCATTTATGGAGTAAACCAATGGATGGATGATCTCTCTCTCTGTTCTGCCTTTTAAATAAATAAATAAATCTTAAACTAACTATGTATGGATTTAAAAAAAGATACACCACATATATGTCATTAGGAAAATGCAATTTAAAACAATATATATGCATACTATTTCACAAAGACATAACATATATGAATTATTTTTAATAAAAAATAGCATACCTCTAAGAGAATCTGAGACAACTGTTTGAGGTAAAAGAATATATTAAAATTTTAATTTACATTTATTTTATGAAATGATAAAATATGATACTTAACAAACATTGATTATATGGATTCTCAGTGGCAACTTTACAGAAAATCCAATGGTCAGGTGTCATGTGAGATATGAGAAGAGTTCAAGTTTATCTACACAGAAGAATGGGAAGTGGCACCCACATTATCTCCACTCACTTGAAAACACAGCAAAGGCAATGGTCAGTTATGGCCAGTTTAGGCTTTGGAAGCAACTATCAATCAAGATTAGAAGGAAATTATGCATTGGAAGTATGATCATATTCTTTTTTTTTTTTTTTTCCACAGGCAGAGTGGACAATGAGAGAGAGACAGAGAGAAAGGTCTTCCTTTGCCGTTGGTTCACCCTCCAATGGCCACCGCGGCTGGCGCGCTGCAGCCGGCGCACTGCGCTGAAGTATGATCATATTCTGACTACACTCTCTGACTCTGCTTGATAATAGAACTGGGCTCAGATATTTCCTAACTCTCTATAATAACTGTTCAACTTCTTAATCTGACCTCAATATTTTTGTCATAATCTTAATGTCTTTCACCTTTAGATTTTGCCACCAATCCCCAACCATATCATCATATATGTATCCATTTTATTTCTATAGTTACTCACCACTCTAGACTAATAATTCAAGTAATGAAAGTGAAAATAAGGGTTGATTTCTGAGCTGAATTTTGCTTCCTTTGTACTACCATGTGTAGTGAGCATGTTGTCTTTAAATTCTAATAATGGGCCCCAGTTCTAGTGCCAGCTGCCCCTCTTCCAATTGCTATTGCCTGGGAAAGCAGTAGAAGATGGCCCAAGTTCTTGGGCCCCTGCACCAGCATGGGAGACCAGGAATAAGCACCTGGCTCCTGGCTTCGGATCAGCATAGCTTCAGCCGTTGGGGCCATCTGGAGAGTGAATCAATGGAAGGAAGACCTTTCTCTCTGTCTCTCCCTCTCACTATCTGTAACTCTACCTCTCAAATAAATAAAATCTTTTAAAAAATCTGATTATAACTCAAATAAAATAGAAAAACAATATTACTTAGCTAATTCACATGGTTTTCTTGTTACTTTGACATTTTAGTCCCATTTTCCTTTCCCTAATTTAATAATAAAAAATTTTTCATAATTTTTTACCACAAATAAGACAACTTGATAGACTGGGCCATTTGAGAATCTAGAATTAGCATTTTAAAATAGGTGATAAATTCCACATTCTATCCTACGGTACCAAATTACTTTTAAAAAATGTGCTTTACTGTAATCCCACATCTCAAGGGAGTTTTACAACTAAGTTCAACTTGAAGTAAGTTCTTTTTAGGATGTTAGATTCTTACAAGGCATCCAAGGTGGCCCCAGTAAATAGCAGCTAAGATTAAACGGTGTATGACAGAAATCTTTGTTATATAGACCTTCTCCTGGAAGCTTCTTCCATGCCCTGGTAATTTAAAAATTGTCAGAGAACTCCTAGAAGCAAATTCAACACTGAACTTCGAAAAAAACAGTGAAGTCGTAATGCAATTTTCTAAATATCTGGCTTCATACTTTTAAAAGATTGATTCGATCATTATTGACATGATAGCACCATTGTTATTGTTATATGCATTCTTCAGAAATGCCCCCTCTCAAAAAGCATGCAACAATGATTAAGTATCTGAGGATAAAGCAGTAGTCTCTTAGAAAGTTAAACTGATCACTGTCTCTAAACTAGTTAGAATACCACATCCTCAGCAACAAGATCATATTTGGCTGAGAGTAGGCATTTCATAACTAAATCATCCTTCTGGACATGCTCATTCTATAACTTCAGACATAAGCTACCAAAGCTTCGCTGTACTTTGGGCCTAGGAGAGTGAATTTTATAACCTCAGAGGGCTCAGGGCCAACAAAATGGAATAATGGTTTGTCTAGCAAAAGAAAATTGCTTTGATGCTACCTAAAAAGGACTGAGAAAAAAAGGCAAACATTTCAGGGCCTCCTCTGCTCAAACCCTTCAGATTTATTTTGTATATACTATATGGAGGTAAACCTTCAGAAGTTTAAAATGAGAATATTTTCTTCCATTTCACTTGCATCAGCATTAATACACTCAATGATTGGACATACTTGTCCATTTTTAGGATTGTTCTTTCTCCCTTTCTTCTCTCACTACCTACCTCTGAATGCTCTTATCCCATTAAAAGCCATCTTGGCTTTTAATGCCTTTCTGACTGTCTTTCCAACTCCACTGAAAGTTCCCACAGTTTTAACTAAAAGAATATACCTCAACATT
Organism: Oryctolagus cuniculus; assembly: GCF_964237555.1. Taxonomy (NCBI): domain Eukaryota; kingdom Metazoa; phylum Chordata; class Mammalia; order Lagomorpha; family Leporidae; genus Oryctolagus; species Oryctolagus cuniculus. Next base: position 80,050,498 of record NC_091434.1, read on the forward strand.
ACAGTGTCCTGGTATTCCATTTCCCACTTTTCCTTTTTAGGCAGTATTGACAAACCATCTTTTATAAAAACTTGAAACCTAGAATCCATCTCAAAGTCTGTATTTGTACTGACAATTAAAATAGCAGCTGCATTTTCTTGAACACATACTAAATGTTGGTACTTTATATAATTTATTTAATCATCACAAAACCCAAAAGATATATACCATTCCCCTCTCATTTCTTGGTTGAGGAAACTAAGGCTTATAACTTTCCCAAGATCATAGAGCAAGTAAATAGCAGTGCTGTGACTTATTAAACTATGCTCTTAATTATTATGTTATATTGCCTCTATAATATGTGGGTACTTCAAAAAGTTCTTGGAAAATAGAATTGAAAGACACTCAGTTTGGTGCAAAAACTTAAAATCCATGCATAATATTTTCATAATACACATTTCCATGAACTTTTTGAAGTACCCTTATAATGTTTTGTAGTCATCTGATTAATTTTATAAAACAAGACCTAAAGTATTTCTTTCTCTCTTCCAAGTATAAAGCCTCTAGTCCAGGAACTGATTGTGTTAAGCCTTGTTAAGAACATGACGTACAAAAATGCTGGATACTTTTTTTTTTTAATTTCTGAACTAGTTTTAGAAGACCTACATTCTAGCTCTAGCATCAGCACTATGGGACCTTAGACATGTCATTCAGATTCCATGTCTCACTTTCTCTTTAGAATAAAGGGAATAAAATTTGCCTTACATAACATGCTTGTTTTGGGATAGACAACAAGAACAATAACAACAAAAAACACTCATAAAACCAGATGAGGATGTCGAAAACACCATACAAATATAAAATTGGACCAATAATTCAGCATCCTTTCTGGACTCTCAGGCTTATTTTTTATACGATTGTCTCCTAACATAATATTCTTTGTGAAACTACATAGTTATTCTGTATGGCCATCATCCCCATGAAATGCAAACTTAACTCTGGCCTTTAAAATTTTTCACAGACTTATTGTAGACCTTCTTTTTCTAATCAAACTTGTTTTTTTATGCTTTCTGAAGTCCAAAACTGGTTGCCCATCTAGCCTAGTAATGACATCCTCTTGTAAATGCCTCTAGTTAATCCTCATTTGGTCCTAAACCCTTTAACTGTTCCCCACAAGTGACATCCATGAGCCTCATCAAACTGGATTCAGCCGGCTTTTCTAGGACAAGCTCCAACCCCCCACATCTATATATCACAGTTCCTGTGTACAGTTCCTCTTTCATCCAGGGAAGTTCCCTGATGTCCTTGACACTACTTATTCCTAGTAATCACAGACTCCTAATTCAAGTATCTTTTCAAGTTTGGGAAGATGGACAAGTCTTATTTTTGTACAACTCCACTTTGATTTTACACACACACACACACACACACACACACACACACACACAGTGTCTGTACTTTTAAGCAGGAAAATAACTGACATTCTCTGACACTGCCCCTGCTCTTTATTCAGGCTCCATTCTTGGTGGTGACTCCTGCATTCTTCCCACTTCCCCACTCCCTCCCTGCACAAAACTGGCTTCCTGGGGAGAACTGGGCATGCTCAGTACCACAGCTGATTCCGGGATGCAAACTGAAATCTTTTTTTGCAGCATCTGAGTCTGCAGGAAGAGGTAAGGCCCTGAAAATACAGTGGCCCATAATATGCCTATTACTCCTTTAATTTCCTTTCATTTAAACGTGTGTTCCAAGCCTAAGAAAGGACTTGGAAATTGACACTTTACCGCCAGTCCGTAGTCTGCAATGTGGTCACCGACCTGAGCAACTGGAGTGCTAAGCGACAGCCCCTCAGCAAGCTTTGGTGCAGGGAGGGGATTTCTGCCCTCGTGAGCTGTGACAGCGCTGATGGATGGCTGGAAGCTAGCGTTTGGCATCTCTATTGCGTCAAGAAAATACTGTGGGTTTTTTTCTCTTCACTCCTTGAACACAGTAACATCAGCAGCTCCATGCTGAGAAAGATGTTGCCTGAAGATCTGCAAAGTCTGGGAGCCAGGGAGATTGTGGAGAGGATAAGCAAATCAATCACTTATCTAAAAATTAAATCTAAGAAGGCGGCTTAAGGATACAGAGTTAAACAGATAGGCTATTTTCAAATGACAATTTAGTAACCTTTCAGATAGTCAACTCTGAATTTTGTGCCTGTCCCCCCAAACCTTCTTTGTACTTGAACCATGACACATTTCCCTTTGAGAAAGAGGGAGACGAACAACACACACACACACACACACACACACACACACACACGATCCTTCTGTTCTTTCCTCTGGTTTCTGCGGAGACTAAATCGCTAGAGCTGCAACAGCGGCAGATTCCCTCACCTCACTGCCTGGAGATGAGGCATAGGGAGGAAATTTTTCAGGGATTAAATGTAATAAAACGGGGCTTCTTAGCAGGGGCCTGAGCCACAGCACAGACTGAGAAATGGAGAAACAGGCAGGGAGGGTGACACACACAGCTGCCCCTGCCGCTAAACCTAGCCATTTCTTCAAACAGCGGCAAACATGAGATATTTCATCACCGTGATGCATCCATATTGAGAAGGGGGGAAAAAAATCATGTGCTTTGCTTTATGCATTTCAGTCTCCCGGGATGAGAGGAGACCCCTGTCCGTTTGTCGTGGGAGCTATCCACCACCCCGAAAGTACACTCGCTGCACTTAGCTAGCAGACCACTTGCCTAACAGGTTTTGCAGCAAAGCAGTTAATTTATGTGACAGCAGGTTGTCTCTTACCGTAGGCAGCAGCGGCTCCATTTGGGCTCCCTGGTCTTTAATCTCCATGTTTTGTAAAGCGTCTGGAATAAGCACCTTGCTCTGCAGTGTCTTCAGTGCCTTACACTCAGCACAGCACTCGCTCTGCTTAGTATTCGGATCAGGTAGCTCTGAAGCAGGAGGCAATTGCACACTCCAACTCACCAGAGTCACATGGCTTCTACTCACTCGGGCTGCTGGCCAGGTTTTGCACTGAATGCCTTGGATCCCTGGGCCAGTAAGAGATCCCTCAAGCCCTGTATCACTGCCCACACCTGGCTACTGGTGTAAAATACAGCCTGCAATGCTGCAAACTGATGGGCATCATGAATTTCACCTAAGATGCTAACTTCTTACATAAATGAGTCTGTGCAGGTCTCTAACCAGCTAAGCCTGATTTTGACACTTTGAGGCAACTTCCTTCATTCCCAGAACCTCACAAAGACATAATTTAATGGTGATGTTAATAAGGTTTACTAGATACTCTGCTCTAACTACCTGGGACTTTTAAAACAAATAAGACATCCTTGAAATTGGTCTTATTGAGACTGAACTATTCACTAAAAAAAAAAAAAATTAAGTCATTGTTGACTCAATAAAATTTGGACAGAAATCTCCAATATTTGAGTTTACATGTCATACATTTTTAAATAAAAAATATTATTCTATGATTACCTGACAAAAATGACAGGGAAAGAAAATATTTTGAGAGTGGCAATATTCAACACACCAAGGCACTTTGAAAAGACAGTGAGCCTGACAACAGTAGCCCAAACATGTACTGCTTTATTTTAGAAGTCTCAACAAAAGTGAGATAGGGGATTATCTAAATAATCCATGGAACAAAAGAGAGTCGGATAAATAAGCTCTTTTGTAGGCAAAAGTAGCTGATAATTGTCATTTAGTAACTACACATATTTCCTGAAACAGCTACTGCATCCAGAGTATTTTTTATTTTATTTTATTTTTATTTTTTGACAGGCAGAGTTAGACAGTGAGAGAGAGAGAGAGAGACAGAGACAGAGAGAAAGGTCTTCCTTCCGTTGGTTCACCCCTCAAATGGCCATTACAGCCGGCGCGCTACGCCGATCCAAAGCCAGGAGCCAGGTGCTTCCTCCTGGTCCCCCATACGGGTGCAGGGTCCAAGCACTTGGGCCATCCTCCACTGCCTTCGGGGGCCACAGCAGAGAGCTTGCATCCAGAGTATTTTAAGTTATGAAACCCATATGTCACTGGACCCCGGACTATGAATATTAAGGCTGCAGATGAAGAGGGGTAAAAAGCTTTCAGGGATTAAGAGAGAATGCCTGTGGAAAGCCAAGACATGCTGGCAAAAAATATCATACAGGAAGGATCTCTGTGAGTGAGACCTCAGTAGGAAGAAGGGGCCATCAAAGAGGGATGTACTTTTCTCTGAAGGAAGGAGAGAACTTCCACTTTGCTTATGGCCCTGTCCAAATATTGATGGAGTCTGTGGTTACAAAAGGCTTCCATAGCCTTGGCACTCATGGCTAGAGCCTCAGGTGATCACTGACGTCATAAACAAGAGTGCCAATTGTTAAATGAACAACAGAAGTCACTGTACACTTACTCCCCATGTTGGACCTCTGTCCTTAATGTGTTGTACTATGAGAATTAACAGTAAAACTAGTCTTCAAATAGTACTTTATATTTTGTGCATCTGTGTGAGTGCAAACTGTTGAAATCTTTACTTAGTATAGAGTTAGTCCTCTGTATATAAAATATAACTAAAAATGAACCATAATGAAGAATGGAATGGGAGAGAGAGTAGGGGGTAGGACAGGAGTGGGGATGGGAGGGTGGTTATGGGGGAAAGAACCACTATATTCCTAAAGTTGTACCTATGAAATATTCATTCATTAAATAAAGGCCTTTTTAAAAAAAAAAGAGGATGACTGAAAATTATTAAGAGTGTTTACCTTAAAATTTTTTACCAAATCTTAAACTTTTAATCAGCAAAATTTAATACAAGCATTTAACTACCTTTAACAATACAGCAAAATTTTCCAGAATTCTCATAGCAAGTGGAATTATAGAAAACATTTATGTTTTCTTTCTCAACATAATTTTTTACAATAAGTTTCTATTATTTTTATAAGTAAATATTTTAAGCCATAAACATCAACATGTTTGAATGACTACTTTGTGCATGCACATTGAGATGATATCAAGGACTTAAATGACAATGTATCTGATTGAGCATTTACTGATCTCTGGGTCAATTTGATGAATATAAGCCCACTTCCTTTCCCATTCAAATGAACATAAACAGCAACCACAAATAATATATTAGAATGAAAATGATAACTTCTCTTTAAAAGATTATGTCAGGACCAGGGCTGTGGGGTAGCAGGTAAGGTTGCCACCTGTAGTGCCAGCATCCAATTTAGGTGCCAGTTTGAGTCCGGCCTGGGAAAGCAGTAAAATTTGGCCCAAGTGCTTGGGCCCCTGCACCCTCCCGGGAGACTTGGAAGAAGCTCCTGGCTCCTAGCTCTGGATCAGAGAAGCTCCGGCCATTGTGGCCATTTGGGGAGTAAAGCAGAGGATGGAAGACCCCCCCCACCTCTGGCTCTGCCTCTCTGTAAATCTTTCAAATAAATAAACCTTAAAAAAAATATGTCTATCCAATTAAGAAGCCTTAAATTGTCCAGTTTATATTCATTCAAAATAAATTTAAATATAACCAAGAAAAATCTGACTATTCTTGGAGTCAAAATAAAAATAAACCTATTTTAATTTATCTTCAATATTTTTCTACAAGATAAATTATTAAATCATAGAGGTACTTCGATGGAGCAACCATTGCTTGTGTTTGTCAGTTATTGTTTCTACCACTACAAATAGGACTTAGCCAGAGTTCCAACAGCAAATATCTTACTGCTAATGATCAAGAAAGTCCAGGTTTCTAAAGTTCTCTGATCCAAGATATTAAATGCTAACCTGATATAGAGAAAGAAAAAATTGTCCTAAATTAATACACTACTAATGCACTACCTCAATTAATGCCCTGTATATTTGGTACAGTGGTTAGGACACTGTTTGGGATGCTTGTATCCCATATCAAAGTCCCTGTTTTTGAGTCCTGGATCCATTTCCAATTCCATCTTCCTGGTGATGCACAGACTGGAAGCAGCAGATGATGGCTCTAGTTCTTGGGTATCTGAATTCATGTGGGAGTCCTGAATTAAGTTCTGGACTCCCAGTTTTGACCTGGGCCAGCCCTGGCTATTGTGCACACTCGGGAGTAAACTAGTGGATAGAAGATCTCTCTCTGTATGTCTGTCTCTATCTCTAATAGTCTTTTATTTATTTATTTATTTTTACTTGAAAGTCAAGTTACACAAAGAGAGGAAAGGCACAGAGAGAGGTATTCCATCTGATGGTTCACTCTCCAGATAGCTGCAATGGACAGAGCTGCGCCAATCTGAAACCAGGGGCCAGGAGCTTCTTCCAGGTCTCCCATGTGGGTACAGGGGCCCAAGTCCTTGGGCCATCTTTTAATGCTTTCCCAGGCCATAGCAGAGAGCTGTATTGGAAGTGGAGCAGCCAGGTCTCAAACCGGCGCCCATATGAGATCCTGGCACTTCAGGCCAGGGCGTTAACCTGCTGAGCCACAGAGCTGGCTCCTCTAACAGCCTTTTAAATAAAATGAACATAAAGATTTTTTTTAGATTAAGAAAAAATTTAATCTACTACCACTCTCTTACAGAGTAACCTAAAATTAATGTTCATTACCTGAGAACATATCCATACAATAAATATGTCCCAAAGAAGAAGATAAGTATAAACTGAAAACTCCTGGGAAGAAAATCATCATTAGATAGGAGAAATTTTACTAAGAAAACCAGTGAATTTAATATCTAAACTTCTCCACTGATTTTCAAACTCAGGATGTAAAGAGAAGAAAAATAAAAGGAAATCCAAATTGCATGAGCAGTTTATTTTTAACACGTTATCTATCTTGGAGATTCTGATATTTTCAGAGTAGGAGCTAGGAGATGAGGGCATGTTTTTGGAAAATTATTCCCAGGTAATTTTGCATTTCTCAAAGTTCAGAGCTTTTTCCAGTTTAATAATATTTTTGGATCCTAGATGATTAGATATGGATTCCTGTTTAGCCTGTTCTTATTTAGAAAATCAATGAGGGTCTATTAGTACAGTTTGACAGTCATTTCAAACATTACATTAAATATAGCAAGACTGAATTTGTCCAAGCAACTAAATGTACTACACACCCTATTGAATGAGATAGTAGTTTGAGTTTTCATTCAGTTGGTCCTATTATGTGTAAGATACCATGCTACTGATGCTATTTCCATCATAGCAGCAATATTAAAGTGGAATTTTCCTCTCTGAAGAATGAAATAAAAGTAGGGATGGGCCACAAGCCAATCATACAAAGAGGAATTACAGCAAAACACTAAACAGATGAGCCACCTTCCTTTCCAGCTGCCAATGTCCTGGGCAATAAGAAAGGAACACAGCCACCATGGTGTTCTTCCTTCCTTGATCCATCTTGCATCCTGGGACTCTTGCTGACCTCAACTTTAACTATTGCCTAACTATACAATTCAGCTTGGATTCAACACACTTTTCAGTTCCTACCTCCTTTTGATTTTTTATATCCTGAGGGTTAAGATTTGCACACTAAAACAATGTTTATCTTAGAGAATAGGTCACCTAATATTTATTGTATTTGAAAGGAAAAAAACAGATTCTAAATGTTACTGCCAACATTGACAGCCATAAAAAATAATTTTTAGTCTTGGTTTATTTCAGTATTGGATTTCTGGTTTAGATCTCAAAGTCCTTTGCTTTCGTCCTGTTTAACATAAAATACTTGAACTTTAGATTGGCAATGAGTTCAGAAATATATTCTTAATATTAATACTATGTTAGTGATATATTGCTAGAAAAAGATTATATTTCAAAAATAAGTATTTTTCATATATAAAAGTGCATCCCAGTAATGTTTATAGTATTTACTTATGTTTTATACCTTTGTTTCTCTATCCTTTGGAACCTATACAAATACTCTTAATAATGTAAAGAATATTTTGTGGGGCCAGCACCATGGTACACTAGGTTAATCATCTGCCTGTGGTGCCAGCATCCCATATGGGCGCCGGCTTTAGTCCCGGCTGCCCCTCTTCCAGCCCAGCTCTCTGCTGTGGCCTGGGAAAGCAGTGCTTGAACCCCTGCACCCACATGGGAGACCAAGAAGGGGCACCTGGCTCCCGGCTTCAGACAGGTGTAGCTCCGGCCGTAGTAGCCATTTGAGGGGTGAGCCAACGAAAGGAAGACCTTTCTCTCTGCTCTCTCTCTCACTGTCTATAACTCTACCTGTCAAATAAATAAAAAAAAGAATATTTTGTATACTGGCAGACGTATCTGAAAATATTTAGTTTGATATCACCAATTCAAGAGATACTAAAAATGCACTTTCTTTATGGCTTAAAAATGATGACATTTAGACTATCAAGGAATAGTTTCCTTGTTTTTTTTTTTATTACATTCTTTCTGTTTCTTGTTCTTTCTTGGACTAAACAAGAGACAGAGAAGGAAGGGGTGGAGAGTGGAATGGAGGGCGGGTTTGGTGGGAAGAATAACTATGTTCTTAATGTATTTATGAGATACATGCAAATGAATATATGTATATATACAAAGATTAGATTAAAAATGATGACATCTGACCACTAAGGGAAATGGTAAGAATGCCCATTCCAAAGTTTCTAATACAATAAGTGACTTCTCTGAGTAATGCAAGAATTAAAAGGTGGAAAATCACACTTTTTTTAAATAGATGCTTTTGGCTCCCAATCTGACAGTTATTCAATCAAGTATCAGAAAACAAATACATGCAATAAATCATTAAGGCACTCATTCCAATTGGGTTAATGTCCAGGTTTAAGAGATCCTTCAAGTCGTTAGTCCATGACTGTCTTTTCCAATCCTAATTACTGGAAACTTGACCAGATTTTCACTTTTTTCCTCAGTTTATCCCTACAGGGAAATTTACACAGGGCTATTCTATAAATTGAGGTCAGCATCTTCAACAGATTTAACACAGTTCAATAAAAACTTGAGTATCTACAGGGTGTATCCAACTGCATGGAAACAATACATGAATCATGTACTCAAAGAGAACGTTCGTTCAAAACAGAATAAAGTATTGACAAAGTTTTTAAATTTAAAAAATGTGCAGAAAACAAGAGCAGATCAGAAAATGAAATGACTAACTTAAAGTAGTACTTTTCTCTCCCTTCCTGTAGAAAGCTAAAATCCTTAGGGTATTATTTTGGGGAGGGGGAATTTAATTTTCCTTTTCTTGTTATATAAACAAGAATTGTATGCATGCCTCAACTGATTATTTCTCCAATTATCAGCCTTTAAGTCTAATTATCACTGGCTTTGTTAAATCATCCTGGATGTATCATTTCTCTGCCTAACTTGAAAATAATAAGCATCACACTTATTACAGAATTAATATTATAGCTAAATAATCCTTAACTTGTCCTTGTTACCTATCAAGTTATGAAGAATTACACAAAAGTGATCATTACTCATGGTGTCCCATATGTGACTTTATCCATATATTCTCAAGTGATGATAAACAAGAAAAATCTCTGGGTTTACCATTGAATTTACACTCTGTCAAAGATGACAAATATTATATATAAAAACATCAAAACTCCTACTAATAGCAATTTCTCAGCTTCATCATCAGCAACCAAACTATTAGTGAATAAAATTATCAGATACATTTTATGTGGTCTTACATTATATAAGAACCTGAATTTTTATTCTGATTTTACTATAGTTTTCAGAGTTACAAAACTTATGTGTCTTTCCACATTACTAATAAGCTTACTTCCTATTAAAAAACTTTATCTGAAACTGTAATTTCAAGAAACCATAAAATAATTTTGTTGATTTGTTTATTAATCAATTCTACAAAGGTTTATTAAACATCTATCTTGTGCTATATGTTGATACAAAGATAAATAAGCTATGATCCCTGACTCTCAAAAAAGGGAAACTGATGATTATTTCAGTGTGCTATGCTGATAAAGAGAATGCATTGTCCAGAATAAAGGAATATTGAGTAAGGATACACTGCCCAACTAATGAGTTAGTAAACGAGTAGAAGAAACCTAAACCAAAGAATGAGGATTGTTTAGCCAAGCAAAACAAGGGAAAAATATTATTCCATTAAGGAAAATGTTCAAAATTCACCGCAATAAAAAAACAAAAATGACAGGTGTGGGGAGCAACTGGGAGCAACTCGGACTAGACTAAGTTACTGGAATTAAGATTTATTCTATGCATCTGCTCTCCCACAATATGGCGCTGGGAGAGGAGGAAACAGCTTCTACACAGCTGCCTCCAGTTCAACCAATAAACAGCAGGACCTGCTCCTGATTGGAGGAGAGCAGCATACTTGGCGTGTGGGTAGCAGAGTTGGGATTGGTGGAAGAGGACTATAAAGGAGGAGAGAGACAACATGCACCAGGAACATCTTTCTGAAGGAACACCTGTGCAGCCCCCGAGAGAGCCAGCCGGCGGTGTGCCGCTCCCCCGCGGAAGTGGGGAAGGTGGCAGGGGGAACCGCCCTTCCACGGAGGTGGAAGGGACGGTAGCCAACCCGGGAAGAACCAGCGGCAAACCCGGGGAGGGCCGAGCAGACAAAAGAACAGCGCAGGGTCCTGTGTCGTTCCTCCATGAAGAGGGGGAGCGACATAATGGTGCCGTGACTCGGATATGAAGCCTAGGCAGGGTTTAGTGTCGTTCCTCCATGAAGAGGGGGAGTGACAACAGGCATTCATATTCCCACCAAGGTCACTATTAACATTTCAGTATGTTTTATTATAGACTACTTTTGAAATTTAAGGGGTAAAGCGTGGTGGTTTCTTTTCATTTCTATTTCCATCACATTTAAAGCAATGGAATTATTTATAGCTATGAAATTGAAGTCACTAGAAAAATATGAAATCCATTTAGTTTTTTAAATTCATCTCTTATTTTAATAAAAATTTATCTTAGTTCTGTCAGTCTACACCAGGAATGAAGGAAAATTCCAAAGCCCCTACTTGAGAATGGAATATAAATACTGTACTTTCAAAGTTTCCAAACTTATCTGAATTATCTATGGTTTTCTCTCTCTCTCTCTCTCTCTCTCTCTCTCTCTCTCCCCAACAACAATCAGGCACTCAACTAATGAAAGCACACATGGTCCTTTCTCAAAGACACATTCCAGCAACTGAAGCCTCTTACTCCCTTCCAATTCTTCCAATTCTTTGCAGAAAATCTTCTGATATAGACAGCCTGGCTCTTCGCCTTTTCTTATGATTCTATAATTTGGAATCTCTGTCTATCTCTATTTAGGCTTCCGAAACTTAAAGACATATTTTCTGTTGCATTTTGTTATAGAGACATAAAGGTCAATGATCAAATGAATAAACTGAAAAGCATTTAAACTGACAAAGTTTGTGTATTCAAAAGGCTTCCATATCCTTGGCAGCTCATGTCAAGATCTTCGGGTGGTCACTGATGTCAAAAGTAAAGAGTGTTAATTGTTTAAATAACAACAAGAGTCACTGTGCACTTACTCTCCATGTTGTACCTCTGTCTTTAATGAGGTGTATTATGAGAATTAATGGTAACACTTGTCTTCAAACTGTACTTTATACTTTGTGTGTCATTGTAAGTGCAAACTGTTGAAATCTCTACTTATTATAGAGTTGGCCTTCTGTATATAGTCAATTAAAAACAAATCTTAATGAAGAATGGAATGGGAAAGGGAGTAGGAGGTGGGATGGGAGTCAGGGCAGGAGGGCAGGGATGGGGGAAAAAAAACACTATATTCCTAAAAGCTGTGCATATAAAATTTGTATTCATTAAATAAAAACCTTCTAAAAAAGAAAAGCATATAACTAAATTTGGGGGACGGGGAGACCTTGCTTAAGGTAGAAAAATATATTCAATAGTGTTAAAATAGGCAAAAACTAAACTAAATTTGCTCTTCTATTTCTGGTGAGAAAATTATTTTAAGTGCTTGAATTTAATGCCACTTCTCAGAAATATAATCATCTCATAAACAAAGAAACACAAACATTTATTTAAGTGATTCATTCACTTAATAGATATTTACTGACTACCTCTATGAGCCAAATATTGTGCAAAGCACCAGAAAGACAAGTCCCTGGGCCCAATGAGGTCATAGACATTCAGGGAGACAAACAATCAGACAAGTCGAAGGACAGTATGACAGGTAACCGAAAGAAATTGAAGTGTCACCTGATCTGTACCAGATTGGAGGCAGAGGGTATCAAGAAAGATTTCCCGTGGCTAGCGCCGTGGCTCACTAAGCTAATCCTCTGCCTGCGGAGCTGGCACCCCAGGTTCTAGTCCCAGTTGGGCGCCGGATTCTGTCCCCGTTGCTCCTCTTCCAGTCCAGCTCTCTGCTGTGGTCCAGGAGTGCAATGGAGGATGGCCCAGGTGCTTGGGCCCTGCACCCACATGGGAGACTAGGAGGAAGCACCTGGCTCCTGTCTTCGGATCCACACAGCACACCAGCCATGGCGGCCATTTGGGGGGTGAACCAACGGAAAAGGAAGACCTTTCTCTCTGTCTCTCTCTCTCACTGTGTAACTCTCCCTGTCAAAAAAAAATAATAAAAGATAAAAAATAAAAATAAAAGAAAGATTTCCCAGAGAAGATATCTGAGATCACCTCTAAACATACAAAAGGGTTTCTCCCACCCCCCCCTCACGCACACACACAGGGGAGAAAGAGAGAGAAAGAGATAAAACATTACCAGTAAAGACAGCAGCATATACAAAAGCACAAAAAGAATAACTGTTCCTTAATGCACGGATCAGAAGCAAGGAGAGGTTGGAGTATGTTCCTAGTTTTTCAGTTGTTTATTTTCTTTTTGTTTCTGTTTTGGTACTCAAAGTTGATCATCTCCAAACCAAAATTAAATAATTAACATAGACAAAAAACTAAATACTTTCATTTGTTATAAATATTATTTTAATTTGGATATTAAAGTAGAATATTTCCTATTTGAGCTCTTTTCCTACTATCTTAACTAAGATCACTTCAGATAAATCTATTTAATTTATTCTTTTTTCATAATATGTAATTCTTTCTGATTGTTCATATAATATATCATCAATGTATGAGATGAAGTAAATGCAGTTAAAATGACTTTATATAAAATAAAATATTAAATCAGTTAATTTTCAAGAAAACATGCACCTTGTAGACAAGCACATCTTAAAGATTATTCATGACCAATTTATGCCAAAAAAAAAAAAAACATGAGTGATTTTACAAGTGTTTGATTCAGATGTTGCATATCCACAGATTTTAATTTAGGAAATTTGAATGATGACAAACGTTCCGAATTTTTAGCAAGAGATTCTGATACAAGTGATCCATGCACCCCCTATTCCAAACTTGATTTACATACTTTCTGTTAGTCTAAGTACAGTTCACATCTTTCTTAAGGGAAAAATTCTTGGCTTAAATATTTATAATGATTTAGCAGACAATATAGTGCAATAAGCTCTATACTAACAAATATTTTAAATGAACGAACATGCCGTTCAGTATTAAAAAACAGAAACATGCCATTTATTTAGTGTTTACAAACTCTCAAGAACTGTGCAAAATGTTTTATATAATTATATAATTTACCTGTCTTAGCAACACTGAGAAGAAAGCACTTTTTACCTACATAGATGAGAAAACTATAGCCGAGTGAAGTGAAATAATTTGCTGAACTTTACAAAGCTAAAAGCAGCAGAGTCAAAGTTCCAACCAAAGCTACTTGACTACAAAGCACTTACATTTTGCATTATGTAATGATCTTTAATTTGCTCCAGTGGCCAGGTGAAATGCTTGCCCCATTACCACAAAGAGGAGTAAGAGAACCAGATCCAAAATCAGAATTGGTACTATAGTCATAAAGTTTTTAAGATTTATTTTATGTATTTGAAAGGCAGAGTTACAGAGAGAGAGCGAGAGACAGTGATGGAGATCTTCCATGCCCTGGTTCACTCCTCAAATGGCCTCAGTAGCCAGGTCTGGGCCAGGCCAAATATAGGAGCCAGGAGCATCATCCAGGCCTCCCATGTGGGAGGAGGGCCTCAATGACTTGGACCATCCTCTGCTGCTTTCCCAGGTGCATTAGCAGGGAGCTCTATCATAAGTAGAGCAGCCAGGACATGAACCAGCAGTGATATGGGATGTCGGCATTACAGGCAGTCTGCTTAACCTATTATGCCACAATGCTGGCCCCCATTGAGAAAGTTTAAAAGAATGAACCTAGTTAAATATTTTAATCACCAATGATGCACACAAATGCTGCTTTATATTTGGGCTTCTTCAGGTTTTTTCAGAAGAGACTGAGTGAGAAGCATGTGATCCTACATTTTGACAGAAGATAATTGGGGTGATAAGTATTGGATCAATGTGAGACATTCTGCAATGGAAATGCCCTGAGTCAGGTGGTGTAGGTCTTCCCTTGGCCAAATAACACATTGCATGCTTCCTCCATGCCTTCTACTGTGTCTTCTTTAGACTTGATAATTCAGAAATTTCTAGGGAATTCCTAGTCTTAAAGACAGTGAAATATTTATCCCATTGTTATTTTTCTGAAGATAAGAAAGTCATTAATTACTTTGAAAAAATATATCCCAGTGCCTCTTCCACACCAGATACTATTCAAGGTCCTTGAATGGGGCAAGATTGCTCTCTTTAAAAACTCAAGTCTAGCAGGGGATACAGACAGGAGAATAATTACAGTATAATGTGATAGATCCTACAGTGTTGACACAGTGGGAATATGGTACAGGAGAAAGCACTATTGCACCTTTTTTAATAAAAAAAAATTATGGGAAATAGCTGTCTAATGTTTACTATGTGGTAGCTAGCTACTTTCTGAGACATACCATATTAACTTATTTATCCTTCACATTAGTCTATGATGTATTTTCCTCCATTGTACAGATACGAACATTGAATTTTCCTAAATGATAAAGCTAGTAAATATCAGGACTGGGATTTAAGTTCAGGCAGGTTGGCCTCATTCCACCTCTTGCCCATTACACTTTATTACTTCTCCTAGTGGGGAAAGTCCAGGATTGGAAGTCTCTGTCCCCAAGTAGTTGTTGGACCATAGATTACTTGATCTACAATTTTATTGTATGAATGACAGGGTAGGAGAATATTGAGATATTAAAAATAAGAAGGAAATATTAAAATATTTATCAAAATGATAAAATAAAAATATCTAAATGGGTAAAAGTCAAGTCCTACAACTAATTGGTTGAAAAAAGTTTGGGCAAGTCAACCACTCCAAGCCTCAGTATTGACACCATTCTGTATTTTACAATTAAAAAGTGTTCTGAAGTTTCTAAAAATGTCAAATGCTCATAAATTTCAAAATGATATCAAGGGGCCGGCACTGTGGTATAGCAGATAAAGCTGCCGCCGCTGCCTGCAGTGCCGGCATCCCAAATGGTCACTGGTTCAAGACCACTTCCTATCCAGCTCTCTGCAATGGCCAGGGAAAGCAGTAAAAGATGGCCCAAGTCCTTGGGCCCCTGCACCCACATGGGAAGACCCGGAGGAAGCTCCTGGCTCCTGGCTTTGGATCTGTGCAGCTCCGGCCATTGCAGCCATTTGGGGAGTGAACCAGCAGAGGGAAGACTACTCTTTCTCTCTGTCTCTCCTTCTCTCTGTGTGTGTAATTCTGACTTTCAAATAAAGAAAGAAAATATTTTTAAAAATAATATCAAGTAGGAAATTTTGCCAACTCTATGCCTCTGTGTGAATGAATTTAATCAGACAGTTACCCCTCCTACTTTCCTCAACTACATAAGTCTTTGAAGAATGTCCTCTCTTTGGCACAACCAAATAGTAACCCAGAGATTAGGTGTTTATTTGCATGTCCACCCATTCATCCATTTGTCCATTCATTTGTTTGACCCAGGACTCAGAAATCAATAGACATATTGTGTATGTGATAAATACATGAGTATGAAGTTATGTGAAAAGTTCATAGAAAATGAAACTAAAATATGTTTATTTTGGTTTAAAAAGTTGAATTTAAAGCATTTGAGGGATCTTCAAAAAGTTTATGATAAATGTTTCTGAAAAATTTATGAATAGTCTTAAAAGAATTTTGCAGCAAAATGAGCATCTTTTAATCCCAGTTTCCATAAACTTTTTAAGTAGCCTTATAAAAAACATAATATATAAAGAATATAAAGATGAATAAGATATATCAAACCTTCAGGGATCTTACAGTGTACTTTAAAATGAGGAAAGATAAACATTCATGTAAATTCCGCATGGCTTCATGTAAGGAGTTAGATGGGAGAACTGAAGGAAAGCATGTATTCTAAATGGGAAGAATAGCACGTGTTCAAGATCTATGAAACATTCTCTGTGGTTGAAATGTGAGAAGCATAAAAGAAAGTTGCAGAAAAGAAATATGAAAGTAAAGTCAAGACCCAGATTATTAAAAGGAGATTGCCTTTATCCTACAGGTGACAAATCGATCTTTAAGGATCTTAAGCAAAAAAGTGCATGACAATACAGGCAGATAGAAAGAGCACTTAAGCTACAATATGGAAAATATCAGAGCAAGACTTGAAGCAGAGAGAATAGTTAGTAAGCTAGTAAGAGTTTATAAAATACTGAATCATAAAGCTACAGCAATGACTGATAATAGGAAATAGTTCTAAGAGATACAGGAGGGAAAAATAAACATTCATTCTTCACTATTCAGGTGCAGAGAATGAAAAAGGAAATGTCTGGGATTGATGCCATTCATGGCCAGACATGACCATACATAAACAGTAAAAGCAGTTTTACAGTACACCTGAAAAATTCTGTTAAGAACACAAGCTTTGCAATAGAAAGCATCATTTGGGGCTTGTGCTATGGCGTAGTAGGTAAAGCCATCGTCTGCAGTGCTGGCATCCCATATGGGCACCTGTTCGAGACCTGGCTGCTCTACTTCTGATCCAGCTCTCTGCTATGGCCTGGGAAAGCAGTAGAAGACAGCCCAAGTCCTTGGGCCCCTGCATG
This sequence comes from Oryctolagus cuniculus, assembly GCF_964237555.1. Classification (NCBI taxonomy): domain Eukaryota; kingdom Metazoa; phylum Chordata; class Mammalia; order Lagomorpha; family Leporidae; genus Oryctolagus; species Oryctolagus cuniculus. The sequence continues at coordinate 80,067,413 of NC_091434.1, forward strand.
CACATGAGAAAACTGGAGGAAGCTCCTGGCTCCTGGTTTCAGATTGGTGCAGCCTCAGCTGTTGCAGCCAATTGGGGAGTGAACCACCGGATGGAAGACCTCCCTCTCTCTCTCTCTCTCTCTCTCTCTCTCTCTCTCTCCCTCCCTCCCTCCCTCTCCTTCTCTATGTAACTCTGCCTTTCAAATAAACAAATATTTAAAAAAAGCATTATTTAATATCTATGTGACCTTGGGAAAGTTTTTTAACCTCCTGAAGTCTGTTTCCTTAACTACAAAATGAAGTTAAAAAAAGAATTGGAATTATTCCAAGATTAAATTAGTTAACACAAATGAAGAACTTAGAATACTGTCTGGTCAATGGTAACCCCTCAACAAATAGTGGCTATTGTCATTATTTTACTGAGTTTTAGGTAGCTACAGGACATCCGAATGCAGGTGATCAGAAGATATTTGGAAATATGGCTTTGGAAAAGAAGAAAGTCTGAATAAGAGTGGTGCTTCTTTAAGAGTTATTTAGAGATAGAAAAACTCAATAAATGGATCTCTGAGTAAACACAAACATTTTAAAGACTTGCAGATTTTTTACTTATCCACTCATTATCCTAAATTTTTGTTTCAACTATTGCTGAAAACAATGTATTGGTCTAAAGAATTTTTCTCAACAAATCAAAGCATATCCAAGTCCCTTATAATAATTATTACAGTCTTCTTATTGTTTTTATTTGTATCAATCTATGTTGATGTTCTATTCATCTATTTAAATTTTCCTAGAAAACTGTAATATCCTTTAAAACAACACTCAACTGGGCTATATATATACTAAAATATTTCTGATACACAAATAGTGTAAACATTATGGATGACTGAGATATATGTATACTTTTGACTCTCATTTAAGAACTATTAGGGACCCATAGGCAGTGTGAGTTCCGGGGTATGGGGGGGAAGTAGCCAAAGATGGGTTCTGAAAAGGTCCTTATATGGGCTGCAGTGGGTTAAGCTGCTGCCTGGGACAGTTTTTCTAGACCTGACTGCTCCACTTCTGATCCAGTTCCCTGCACATTTGTCTAGGAAACAGCAGAAGACGGCTCAAGGGCTTGGGCACCACATCCAAGTGGGAGAACCATCCAAGTGGAAGAAGCTCCAGGCTCCTGGCTTTGGCGTGGCACAACTCTAGCAATTGAGGCCATCTGGGGAATGAACCAGTGGCTAGAAGGTCTCTGTTTCTCTCCCTCTCTCTATAACTCTGCCTTTCAAATATATGAAAAATAAATCTTTAAAAAAAAAGCAAAGGTCCTCATCCTTTGGCATCTTTCTGGAAGCACCATTGGCCACAATCTCAGAGTTCTTCTAAATGCAAATTTAATGGTCTACTTTTTAGATATGTCACGGTTTACCTAAATGATCAAAAAGTATTTCTCATCAGTCTTGTCTTTCTGCTTTAGAGATAGTAAGAGACTCAATAAATCCGATGGCACTTTTCAGGCCTAAAGCAAGGACAATCAAAAATACAGGGATGTTTGCCTTAAAAGAAATGTGACATTCAACATGTGAGTTACTGCAAATAATATTGAATGAGTGAGAAAGAGCTTTATTAACAAGTGAGTAGTTATCATGCCCCAAGATATCACTGCTCCATTCGACTGTGTTGCCTATGGGAATGCCTGTGAGAACAGGAGTTTGGCCTGCCATGTGCCATTCCAAAATAATTCTCACTAATAAAAAGTAATAACTAAAAATGAAATATGCTATGTAAATCCAAGTGATTAAAATCAAAGAATGTGTGTCTGAAAGATTAATACCTTATTGCATTCATGTATAGTTTTTATTTTTAAATTATTATTAGAGATAAAACAATGATATTCTTCTTTAATAAACCAATTTTGTAGAAAACAAAGCTATTCTGACCACTACTGACTCAGTGGAAAATTATTCTAACTATAATACAATTTATGCCCTTTTCAAAAATTATTATTTCAGCACTTTATATGTGCCAGATACTAACTCACTGTCCTAGGAACTGAAGATATATTAGGGAAACAAAACATTCAAAATTACCAGTTGGATCAAGGGGAATGAAGGTGGTCTACATCTCCCATGTTAATTAGAGCAACAAGAGAAGAGCTGAGATGACATTTTGGTGAAGAAAAGAAGGAAGTGAGGTAGCTATTTGAGTCAGTTTTTCAGAAAAAGAAAACAAGTGAGAAGAAAAGACAAAAGCGAGCAAGAAAAGAAGTGGAAAAACTAGATAAGAATCAAGAAGCAATAAAGATTTGGATAAGGTGAGAAATGGTGAGATTATGAATGTGTTTCTGCAGGTGGAGTCAGCAGCATTTGCTGAAAGATGGAATGCTAGGTACAAGAGAAAAAAAGTCAAGGATAACACCAGGGTTTTGCCCTGAGAGAATATAAAGATGGAACTTCTATTACCCAAGACAGTTGAATACTGAGAATTGCCCATGTATTTAGCAACAGGAAGATATTGGGGACTTTCATAAGAGCATTTCAATGGATTGGTAGGGGACAACTGAAGAAACAATAAGAGAGGGGAAACTGTGGTATAGGTAATTACACTCCAGACATTTGGAAAACAGAAGAATTATGGCAGGAGCCTCAGGGAAAACTGAACTCAAAAAAGGAAATCAGTTATTGTTTACATTGCAAAGCATACAAGTGAAGTGAAAATACATAACTTATCTTGTCCTTTCAAAATATTTCACCATATCCTATTTGTATTTCTTTTTACCTCCTTCCTGCCTCAATTTAGTAAAATAATGAAGTAACTGGATTCATTTGATCAAATTAAAACAGTGTAACGATAACACCTCAAACAAAGTAATTGCTAAAGACATGAAAAAAACAAGTAGAAAATGTTCTTTATCAGAAAGAGAGGGGCAGGACATTCACTTGGGAAAGTTAGTGGTTTGATCAGCAATAAAAAAGAAGTTATTTCCTTTATTAAAATACCAGATTACATAAGAAGTACACAAATATTTTTAAACTGTATCATGGTATCACTTCTCTCACCATGAAATTTTAATTCCCGTGCTCTAGTAGACATAGACCTGCTGGAGACAGGAAGCAAAGAATACCATTCAGCTGAATGAATGAATGAACCATTATGGTAAACTAAATCTAATTACCAGAGTCAGATCAGGACATCAGGAATAGCAACAATGTGGCTCTCTTCATAAGGGCATGGAAGTTTTTTGTTTCTTGTTTTTCCCACCAAGAGTGAAAAAAGATACTGATTTAAGACTTCATTCAAAAGATTCCACTAGAGTGTGGGTTCCATGACAATATGGACTAAGCCAATCCTGTTCCCTGATTTCCCAGTGAAACAGGGAGTCTGTCATGGTGCTGAATGCATCATAACAATTCAAATAAATGTTTCTGAATGAAATGGATAAATAAATGAGCAGCATCTTAACCCTATGAAACTAGGGTGTTTTTTTTTTTTAATTCTTCAGCTAAAGACAGCAGAAGAGATGATTTATTGTACATGTGTTATATTCTGCCACAACTAATAACAGAACTGGTCTGGAATGTCACAGGCCCAGAGCAAAAGACCATCGGGGTGGTTTTTGTGTCATCAAAGTGGGCCTCAGAGGTGGTTTCTGTAATGCGTTGGTGATAGGTTTTTTTAGATACTTTGAGACATGTTGTAGATAGTAGCAGGCAGTCCAAGAACTTGTACCAGTGTCCTGGGATCTGGCATGTCTTACTTCTGCTCCTTTGGCCACCATGGGTACACAAGCCAGCAGTTTACTTGGACCTCTGTCTCATCTTTCTTCTTCTACACTTCAACCTGTGCACTTGCTTCTTCCTCTACTTGGCTAGCACGGTGCAGAGGTTTCTAAGAATATGGCACTAAAGCTGAGAACCCTATGAAACTACATTGAACCATGAATGACAGTCTCACCTAATAAATCACTTTTACACTAAATAAGCACCACACCTAACTGTCATTGTACCACATGTATAGAATACTTTAAAGACTACACATGTGTTATCTACTTTGGGTATCTAAACAATCTCACCAATATATTTGGTGAAGAAATTCAATTTTACCTTGTTTGTTTTACCAAAACTTCCAAAAGGGGGTTTCTAACAACTACTATTTTTAAAGTAAGACTATTTTACTGGGCCAATGCTGTGGTGCAGTGGGTTAAGCCTCTGTCTGCAGCGCTGGCATACCATATGGGTACGAGTTCAAGTCTTAGCTGCTCCATTTCCCATCTAGCTCTCTGCTAATGTGCCTGAGAAAGCAGTGGAAGATGACACAAGTGCTGCCACCCACGTCACAGATCCCACTGATCCCCTGGCTTCAGCCTGGCCCAGCCCTGGCCATTGGGCCCATTTGGAGAGTAAACCAGTGGATAGAAGCTCTCTCTTTCTCTGCCTCTCCCTCTCTCTGTGTAACTCATTCAAATAAATCTTAAAAAAAAAGACTATTTTGAGACAATTATCATTAGGGAATATGAAAATTTGCCACAAATACCAATGTTGGTGAAGATTCAGATATGTACTGCTTAAACTATGTAAACTGGATTAATCTTTAGCCTTTGATTGAAGGAAATATTGCCTACATATATTCATATATTGTCAATTAAATGGTATTATTTATGACTAAATAACACAGACTTTTAGAAATATAATGTTCAATATCTCAATTTTCTAATCTGGGTAATGGAGATTCAACCACATCTGTGGGTAGGGGTGAGAAGTCCCCTAAAAGATTTCTGTCAGTCATCTTGGATAGACTTTTTATGGAACTTGAAAAAACTCCTCTGAACTAAGAATTGAGGATTTAGGACTCTGGTCCCAGGATTCCTAAACATTTCTCTTTGGTAAGGATTCACCTTGCCCTGCTATGTGATGCTACATGGGAGCAAATTGAGATGAGGGAAAATTACAAGGCTGTGTTTATTCATCAGTATTGAACTATATTGAATCTGTTAAAAACTAAAAAGACCTAAAAGTACATAAAAATTTAAAAACACAAGGTGATAAAAAGCATAAAAAATCAGCGAGAGAGAATAGAATATATATAAATTTCATTAGGATGATTTCTTGGCCTTTGGCTAAGATCATGTATGAAAGTTCCATTTGTCATCCTACACATTCACTGGGTATATGAATCTAGTAGAAAAATATGTACCTGTCTGTAGGATGGAAGTTTAAAGCTGTATTTTGGATGTCATGGGGGTTTATCGTTTGGCAGTCACAAAGAGCATTTCTTTCCTTCTCCTGGAAAATATCCTGCCTAATCTTTCAACCAGAGTTTATGGTCCAGAACTGTGTATCTCTCCTTAATATGTGGCAGTCAGTATCTATATCTTTTTCCTACATTGTTAACCTTGACGTCAGACAAACTTAGACACCATGCCTCCCCAGTGGAGCACAATAAAGCATTAGAGCTGGTGGAGACCCTTTCTCACACGAAAAAATGTTTGTGGGATTATGAATCTAAATCACAAAAAAAAACTAAACAAATAAGTCAACAACAGGAGTCACTGTGCACTTACTCCTCATGTAGGATCTCTGTCCTTAGTGTGCTGTACATTGAGATTTAATGCTATAACTAGTACTCAAACAGTATTTTTCACTTTATGTTTCTGTGTGGGAGCAAACTGTTGAAATCTTTACTTAATGTATGCTAAACTGATCTTCTGTATACAAAGAGAATCGAAAATGAATCTTGATGTGAATGGAAGGGGAGAGGGAGTGGGAAAGGGGAGGGTTGCGGGTAGGAGGGACGTTACGGGGGGGAAGCCATTGTAATCCATAAGCTGTACTTTGGAAATTTATATTCATTAAATAAAAGTTAAAAAAAAAACTAAACAAAGATGTAATAAATGTCAAATAGTAATTATTCCTATATCTACTATATAGTACTTCCTGTGATTTGATTACTAAAGCCAATAATCCATTTTCCTAAGCAAGTTTAAACTGAATTTCTGTCCCTTACAATTAAAAAAATCTTGCTTAATAGAGGCATTAAAAAATGTGCCACTTCATTTATTGTCACAGCCTGGCAAGGTCTACAAACATAGTGATTACATTTTGATAGGAAAGCTGAAACTTAAAGAAGTATCTTGCCCCAAGGTCAAAAAGATACTGAATAACAATGCTGAGGTTTAAATCCAGATATTCTGAGGCAAAAAGCCTGTTCCCCTTCACTAATACTAGCACTAATCTGTGCTAAAGTTATTCTATTATGGGCACTTTGAGTTACTGAAATACTTACAAAATATAATCAAAAGACACTGATGGACTAATCTCTAATAATTGGCAAAGTTTCTCTTCAACATAATTTTCTTTTTATAATTTATTTGTTATACAGGTAGAAAGACAGAGAGAGAGCTCCCTTCTGCAGGTTCACTCTCTCAAATGCCCATGATGCATAGGGCCAGGCGAGGCCAAAGCCAGAATCCTCGAACTCAAGCCAGGTCTTCCATGTGGGTAGCAGAGACCATAGTATTGGACCATCACTTTCAAAGTGCATTAGCCAGAAGCTAGAACTGACAGCAAAGCCAGGACTCATTCCCAGGCACTCCAATATGGGATGCAGGTATCCAAAGAGTCAGCTTATTCACTCTGCCAAATTACTACCCCTACTAATTTTCTACTCTATGCTAGGTACTGTTCAAGGTAATGAGAATGTTAGGGGAAAAAGTAGTCAAAAATAAGAATACAATATAAGTACCAAATATAATAAGTACACACACACACACACACAGAGAGAGAGAGAGAGAGAGAGAGAACACATAGGAATTCAGAAGAAAAAATATCAGTTCTGACTAAGATTATAGGGGAAGATTTCACAAAGGAGATGGCAAGGAGAAAATATTTCCACAGGCAGAAAGAGAAGAATACAGCATTTTATTTTCAGGGCATTGCCTGAATGGAGAAGGAAGAAAAAGGGATAAATAAGAGATTCAAAATAGCTAGACTGAATAATAAGGTTATAATTGGGCAATTACAATGATGAACGTAAAACATAAGTCAAATCATTTGTTCTAGATTTAGGATATTTTCCACTAAGTGACTTGCCTTTCCTTATCATCCAGGTCTCAAGCTAAAAGTCCATTTTCTAGAAACCTTCTCTGAACATTATCTAAAAAATCAAATCTTAATTTATATTAATCATCTTCAAATTAATTTATTTTCTCTATATTTCCTCCTACTATAAGATAAATTGCTTCTGCTTCTAACCATTATGGAGTAATGGTTGATGGAATTTATCATCCCACATGAGACCACATAAAACATGGAAAAATATATGAGACAGTGGTTTTTGGACATTTGATATCAGGCAATGCATATCAGTGATTCTTGAGAGAAAGAAATGAAGTGAACCCTTTGAACACCCTGGATACTGCCTAGGAAAATGGCTATAGCACAGGAAGGGGAAGTCCAAGCAGAGCTTGAGCTGAAGAGGTAAAGTTGGGAGTCCAGACAGGCCAAGGTAATTAGGGTTAGCAAAGAAGATATCAATCAGGAGAGAGAGGCACAAAAGAAGTACAGGGCTTCTTTCAGCCTTCCACTGGATAATGATTTAATGATTAGCAATGGTGTGTGAAGAAACCTAAGGCAGAGTGGGTAAATAGCCCAAAAGGAGCAGAGGAAAAACCATCAGAACTGAAGCAGGGCCGGTAATACGCATGTTCCTTTCAGCCAGAATGGAAAACCTTGTGATTCACAGGGCATTGGTTAGAGTACTCAAATATATTGCCTCAGGAGTGAGCCAAAATTAGGACTATAGTCCTATAGTCATCGCTGTTTCTTCCTAACCAAGCTTAAGAGGAAGTTTTGGGAGAAAACAAAAATTAAGCTGCTTCTAAATAACTTAACTACATCCTGAAAACAAAGCTCAAGAATATTTAAAGGAATTTTTTAAAAATTCAATTCCCAATGTTTAGCAACTAATAAAAATTGAGGTTGGGGGGCCGGCGTCATGGCTCACTTGGTTAATCCTCTGCCTGCGGTGCCGGCATCCCATATGGAACCCGGGTTCTAGTTCCGGTAGCTCCTCTTCCAGTCTGGCTCTCTGCTGTGGCCCGGGAGGGCAGTGGAAGATGGCCCAAGTGCTTGAGACCCTGCACCTACATGGGAGAACAGGAGGAGGCTCCTGGCTCCTGGCTTTGGATCGACATAGCTCCAGCCGTAACGGCCATTTGCGGGGGTAAACCAACGGAAGGAAGACCTTTCTCTCTGTCTCTCTCTCTCTCACTGTCTAACTCTGTCAAATGAATAAAAAAATGAGGTTGGGTATTTAGTACAGCATGCTTCATACTTAGTAAGCCATGCTTCAGATACCTTCATCTCATATAAGAGTGTCTTGGTTCAAGTCCCAGCTCCACTCTCCATCCCATCATCCTACTAATTCACACAGTGGGAGGCAATAGACAGTGCCTCAACTAGTTGGGTCCCAAGCAGTCACGTGTGAGAGACAGAGTTACAGACAACTGGCTTTAGCCTGGTCCACCTCTGGCTGTTTCAGACATTTGGGGGAGTGAACCAGCAGATGGGAGATCTGTCTCTGTCTATCTACCTCTATTTGTCCTTCTGCCTTTCAAATAAATTAAAAATAAATAGCAACTTATAATTGTCAGGCATAGAAACAGGAAAATATAATACATAATTAAGATTAAAGTTATCAATCAAAAGTAGACTCAGAATTGAAAATAATCAATTACTAGAAAAAATATAAATACAATTATCATAACTACATTGCATATTTCCAGAAAGTGGAGAAAATTTTTTCCTAGCTTTTTATTTATATATGGTGAACAAATTTCATGTATTTCATGTATAAAGATTTAGGAGTATAATGAAAAATTCTTAATCTTTTTGGTTAGAGTCAAGGACTTCACTACAATACTTATAGAAATTATGGGGTGGGGGGGCTGGCATTGTAGGACAGAGGGTTAAACCCTGCCTGCAATGCCAACATCCAATAAGGGCACTTGTTTGAGTCCCTTCTGCTCCACTTCCAATCCAGCTTCCTGTTGGTGTGCCTGGAAAAGCAGCAGAGGATGGCCCACATCCTTCTGCCCTTTCACCTAAGTAAGAAACCTGGATGGAGTTCTAGATGCCTGGCTTCCATTTGGCCCAGTGCCAGCTGTCATGGCCATTTGGGGGCATGAACTAGTAGATGGAATGATGGATGATCTCTCTCTCCTCCCTCTCTCTCTCTCTCTCTCTCTCTCTCTCTTTCCCTCCCTCCTTCCTTCCATCCCTCCCTCCCTCTCTCCTTTCCTCCCTCCCTTCCAGAAAATAGATGGAGAACACTTCACAACTTATTCTGTAAGGCCAGTATCACCCTAACTGCAAAGCAAGACAAGCAAGACAATGATATTATGAGAAAAACAAATATTCTAGATTAATATCCCTCATGAAGTACAAGCAAAATTCTTCAAAAAATAGCAAACCATGGGGCCATTGCTGTTGTGCAGCAGGTTAAAGCTCTAGCCTGAAGCACCAGCATCCCAATGGGCGCCGGCTCTAGTCCTGGCTGCTCCTCTTCCAATCCAGCTCTCTGCTGTGGCCTGGGATAGCAGTAGGAGATGGCCCAAGTCTCTGGGCCCCTGCATTCACATGGGAGACCTGGAAGAAGATGCTGCTTCCTTCAGACTGGCGCAGATCCAGCCATTATGGCCATCTGGAGAGTGACCAGCAGATGGAAGACCTCTCTCTCTCTATCTCTACCTCTCTCTGTAACTCTTTGAAATAAATAAAAAATAAATCTTAAAAAAAATAGCAATCTAAAACTAGAAACATATTTTTAAAAGGTACTATCTGTATTACCAAGTGTGATTTATTACAAGAATGCATTTGGTTTAACATCTAAATATCTGATACCTATGAAATACATGAAACCTGTTCACTTTATATTAATAAAATTTTTTTTAAAAAGAAAAAGGAAGAGCAGGCAAAAGTTACTGGACAAAAAGAAATAAATGTTTTGATGTTTAAAAAAAGAGTAATGAAGAATCAATCAAATTTTCTGATTTTTTAAATTTAAAAAAATCCAAATATCAGGGCTCACGCTGTGGCATAAAGTGTTAAGCCACTGACTCCGGTGTCAGCAATCGATTTAGGCGCCTGCTTGAGTCCCAGCTGCTCCACTTCCAATCCAGCTCCCAGCTAATAGCCTGGAAAAACCGCCGAGAATGTCCCAGTGCTTGGGTCCCTGCACCCCTGTTCAAGACTTGGAAGAAGCTCCTGGCTTCAATCGGCCTAGCTCTGGCCACTGCAGCCATTTGGAGAGTGAACTAATGGATGGAAGATCTCTCTCTGTCTCTCCCTTTCTCTGCATAACTTTATTTTATTTGAAAGGCAGAGAGTTAGAGAGAGGCAGAGGCAGAGAGGATGGAGGATCTCTGTCTCTCCCTCTCTCTGTGTGTAACTCCGTCTTACAAAGAGGCAGAGACACAGAGAGGGGGAGAGACACAGAGAGGGGGAGAGGGAGAGAAAGGGAAAGAGAGGAAGGGAGGGAAGGAGGGAGGGAGGAAGTCTTGTATGTACTGGTTCACTCCCCGAATGACCGCAATGGCTGGAGCTGGGCCAGATTGAAGCGAGGATCCAGGAGCTTCTTCTAAGTCTTCCACATGGATGCAGGAACCCAAGTACTTGGGACATTCTCTGCTGCTTTCCCAGGCTATTAGCAGAGAGCTGGACTGGAAGTGGGGCAGCCGTGACTCGAACCTGCACCCATATGGGATGCCAGTACGGCAGACGGTGGCTTTATCCTCTATGCCAAAATGCCAGCCCCATAAATCTTTTTTAAAAAACACAAATATCAATTAAATTATTATAATTCAATAAGTTAACAGAATAAATGACCCAAAAAAAGCACCTCAACAGATGCAGAGAAAGCATAGCAAAATACAGTACAATACCTATTCATAATAAAATCTCTCAAAAACTGGGAATATAAGAGAGCTTCTGGGCCGGTGCCATGGCTCAATTGGCTAATCCTCCACCTGTGGTGCTGGCAGGCACCTCGGGTTCTAGTCCCGCTTGAGGCGCCGGGTACTAGTCCCGATTGTTCCTCTTCCAGGCCAGCTCTCTGCTGTGGCCCAGGAGGGCAGCAGAGGATGGCCCAAGTGCTTGGGTCCCTGCACCCCCATGGGAGACTGGGAAGAAGCACCCGGCTCCTGGTTTCGGATCGGCGCAGCACCAGCCTTGGCAGCCATTAGGGGAGTGAACTAATGGAGGGAAGACCTTTCTCTTTGTCTCTCACTCTCTATAACTAAACCAGCCAAATAAATAAAAAAAAAAGAGGGAACTTCCTCAACTTGACAAGGGTTGCTTAGGAAAAACCTATAGCCAATACCATCCTTAAAAATAAAAAACTAATCCTTGTCCACTAATATCAGGATTTCGTCAATGTTCTCTAATAATTTGATGGTGTCGGGTTGTAGATTTAGGTCTTTAATCCACGGTGAGTGGATTTTTGTGTAAGGTGTAAGGTAGGGGTCTTGCTTCATGCTTCTGCACGTGGAAATCCAGTTTTCCCAGCACCATTTATTGAATAGACTGTCCTTGCTCCAGGAATTGGTTTTAGATCCTTGATCAAATATAAGTTGGCTGTAGATGTATGGGGTGATTTCTGGTGTTTCAATTCTGTTCCATTGGTCTATCCATCTGTTTCTGTACCAGTACCATGCTGTTTTGATTACAGCTGCCCTGTAGTATGTCCTGAAATCTGGTATTGTGATGCCTCCGGCTTTGTTTTTGTTGTACAAGATTGCTTTAGCTATTAGAGGTCTCTTGTGCCTCCATATGAATTTCAGCATCATTTTTTCTAGATCTGAGAAGAATGTCTTTGGTATCCTGATTGGGATTGCATTGAATCTATAAATTGCTTTTGGGAGAATGGACATTTTGATGATGTTGATTCTTCCAATCCATGAGCATGGAAGATTTTTCCATTTCTTGGTATCCTCTTCTATTTCTTTCTTTAAGGTTTTGTAATTCTCATTGTAGAGATCTTTAACGTCCTTGGTTAAGTTTATTCCAAGGTATTTGATTGTTTTTGTAGCTATTGTGAACGGGATTGATCTTAGCAGTTCTTTCTCAGCCGTGGCATTGCCTGTGAATACAAAGCTGTTGATTTTAGTGCACTGATTTTATATCCTGCTACTTTGCCAAACTCTTCTATGAGTTCCAATAGTCTCTTAGTAGAGTTCTTTGGGTCTTCTAAATAAAGAATCATATCATCTGCAAAGAGGGATAGTTTGAGTTCTTCCTTCCCAATTTGTATCCCTTTAATTTCTTTTTCTTGCCTGATGGCTCTAGCTAACACTTCCAGGACTATGTTGATTAGCAGTGGTGAGAGTGGGCATCCCTGCCTGGTGCCAGATCTCAGTGGAAATGCTTCCAACTTTTCCCCATTCAATAGGATGCTGGCCGTGGGTTTTTCATAAATTGCTTTGATTTTATTGAGGAATGTTCCCTCCATACCCAGTTTGCTTAGAGTTTTCATCATGAAAGGGTGTTGAATTTTATCAAATGCTTTCTCTGCATCTATTGAGATAATCATATAGTTTTTCTTCTGCGGTTTGTTAATGTGGTGTATCACATTGATTGGTTTGCAAACACTGATCCATCCCTGCATACCAGGGGTAAATCCCACTTGGTCTGGGTGGATGATTTTCCTGATGTGTCGTTGTATTATATTGGAAAGAATTTTATTGAGGATTTTTGTGTCTATGTTCATCAGGGATATTGGTCTCCAATTCTCTTTCAATGCTGCATCTTTCTCTGGCTTAGGAATTAAGGTGATGCTGTCTTCATAGAAAGAATTTGGGAGTATTCCATATTTTTCAATTGTTCTGAATAGTTTGAGAAGAGTGGGAATTAGTTCTTCTTTAAATGTCTGGTAGAATTCAGCAGTGAATCCATCTGGTCCTGGGCTTTCCTTTGTTGGGAGGGCCTTTATTACTGATTCAATTTCTGTCTCAGTTATGGGTCTGTTTAGGTTTTCGATGTCTTCCTGGTTCAATTTAGGTAGGTTGCATGTGTCCAGGAATCTATCCATTTCTGATAGGTTTCCCTGTTTGCTGACATACAAGTCCTTGTAGTAATTTCTGATGATTCTTTTTATTTCTGTGGTGTCTGTTGTTACATTTCCTTTTTTCATGTATGATTTTATTAATTCGGGTCTTTTCTTTTTTTAGTTAGTTGGGTGAATGGGGTGTCAATTTTGTTTATTTTTTCAAAAAACCAGCTCCTCGTTTGGCTGATTTTTTGTAATGTCTTTTTGAATTCAATCCTGTTGATTTCTTCTCTGATTTTAATTATTTCTCTTCTCCTACTAGATTTGGGTCTGGTTTCCTGCAGATTTTCTATATCCTTGAGATGCAGTGAAAGCTCATCTATTTGGTGCCTTTCCAATTTCTTGATGTAGGCACCTATTGATATAAACTTTCCTCTTAACACTGCTTTTGCTGTGTCATGCTGTTATCCTCATTTACTTCCAGAAAATTTTTGATTTCTCTTTTAGTTTCTTCCATGACCCATTGTTCATTCAGGAGCATGTTGTTCAATCTCCATGTATTTGCATATGCTCTCGGGATTCCTGAGTTGCTAATTTCCAGCTTCATTCCGCTGTGGTCTGAGAAGCTGCATGGTATGATTCTAATTCTTTTAAATTTGCTGAGACTTGCTTTATGGCCTAGTATGTGGTCAATCCTAGAGAAGGTTCCATGCACTGCTGAGAAGAATGTGAAGTCTGTAGATGTAGGATTGAAAGTTCTGTAAATATCTGTTAGATCCATTTGGGCAATAGTGTCAATTAAATCTGCTGTTTCCTTGTTGATCTTCTGTCCGGATGATCTGTCTGTTTCTGAGAGTGGAGTATTGAAGTCCCCCAGTACTATTGTATTGGAATCTAAGTCTCCCTTTAAGTCCCTTAACATATCTTTTAAATAGCCAGTGCCCTGTAAATAGGTGCATATACGTTTATAATAGTTACATCTTCCTGTTGAATTGAACCCTTAATCAATATATAGTGTCCCTCTTTGTCTCTCTTAGTTTTTGTGTTAAAGTTTATTTTGTCCAATATTAATATGGCTACACCTGCTTTTTTTTGGTTTTTGTTGGCATGGAATATCTTTTTCCAACCTTTCACGTTAGTCTGTATGCATCTTTGTTGGAAAGATGTGTTTCTTGTAAGCAGCAAATAGATGGGTTTTGTTCCTTAATCCATTCAGCCAGTCTGTGCCTTTTAACAGTAGAGTTGAGTCCATTAACTTTCAATGTGACTATTGATAAGTAGTAACTTTGCCCTGCCATTTCCCAAAGATATTTTCTAGTATATGCTTTGAGCTTCCAATGATCTTTTACTGGTAGGTTTTCTTCCTTTACCTTCTTTCATACTGATGGCTGTGTTTCTTTGTTTCTGTGTGTAGCACATCTTTAAGCATCTTTTGCAGGGCTGGACGAGTGATGACAAATTCTTTCAATTTCTATTTTCTATCGAAGGTCTTTACTTCACCTTCATTCACAAATGAGAGCGTACATGATATATTATTCTGGGCTGGCAGTTTTTCTCTCTTAGTACCTGGGCTATATCTCACCATTCCCTCCTAGCTTGTAGGGTTTCTGATGAGAAGTCAGCTGTGAGTCTAATTGGAGATCCTCTGAGAGTAATCTGACTTTTCTCTCTTGCACATTTTAGGAACTTTTCTTTATGTTTCACTGTGGTGAGTTTAATTACCACGTGTCGTGGTGAGGATCTCTTTTGGTCACGTTTATTGGGGGTTCTTTGAGCTTCCTGTACTAGGATGTCTCTGTCCTTTCCAAACCTGGGAAATTTTCTGCTAGTATCTCAATAAAAAGGCCTTCTAATCATTTCTTCCTCTCCATGCCTTCAGGAATTTCTAGAACCTGAATGTTGGCTTTTATAATAGTATCCTTTAGATTCCCGACAATATTTTTTAGATTTCTAATTTCCTCTTCTTTTCTTTGGTTTGACTGTATACTTTCCTGTTCTCTGTCTTCTAAGTCCGATATTCTCTCTTCTGCTTCACCCATTCTGTTTTTAAGGCTCTCTAATGTGTTTGTCATTTGATCTATTGAATTCTTCATTTCATTATGATTTCTCATCATTATCACACGTTCCTGTTCTACTAGTTTCTGCATTTCATTTTGATTCCTCCTTAATATTTCATTTTTGTGCGAGAGATTTTCTATCCTGTCCAGTAAGGATTTCTGTAGTTCAAGAATTTGTTTTTGAGAACTTCTTAATGTTCTTATCAGTTTTTTGAGATCCGCTTCTTGCATTTCTTCTATCTCATCATCTTCATAATCTTGAATTGGGGTGTCTTTTTCATTTGGGGGCTTCATAGTGTCTTCCTTGTTCTTGTTACCTCGGTTTCTGCGTTTGTTGTTTGACATATTGGAGATATTCTTTGGTTTCCTCGCTTTTTCTCATTATACTATGACTCTAGATTAAGTGGACTGTCTGCTTTTGATGGATCCTTAGAGGCTGTGATGGGTGTGGCCAAAGAGCTCTGTTTGGTTCTTCAGGGTTAAGGTGAGTCACGCAGGTTGTTCTCTCTCTCGTTCGCTTTCTCTCTCTTTTCTTTTTGACTCAATTGGGAAGTAATTCTGCACAGCTGAGTGGAATTGAGGGTAGTTGATGTATAAAATCTGGCCCCTGTGGGTATTCGTCTGCTCTCTCTATGCTAGGGACCACACAAAGAGTTTATGCAGCCCTCAGTGTGGTCTCAAATTTCTCTGCAGTCTCTCACCGGGTTGCCAAGGTTACTGAGTTTGTGTACTCGGTGAGTTCTCTCGCCCCCTCTCAGATTTTCACAGTGTCAGTTCGTTAGCTCCACCCTTTCACTAGGTCTTAACCTCCTGTTATTCCTCCCCACCAGAGTCAGGTTTTCTACTTGGCTGATGGCAGGCGCCGCTTTACATATGTCCAAAATGGCACCTGCTCTTTGTTTTGCTTGGCTTTGTAAGGTGAGTGGAGAGAGAGGCTATTGTCCGTGCCGGTTCCCCTTATTTATTTGTTTTTTTCTCTCCTCCAGTCAGCCTAGTGAACTTTCCCCAGCAGGGCTTCAAGCCTCATTCCCTCCAGGCTCTTTCTGCCTTTCCCCGCCAATCTCAGGTTACCGAGGTTTTTGTCTCACCTCCCCTTCCAGCGCTGCCACACAGACTCTGCGGCTGGGCTTCCACATGGTGGGCGACCTTGCTCTCCCCGTAGGTCCTCCATGTCACATCCACTAGATCCAGAAGAGTTTCCTCTGCAATTTTTTCCTGAGCCTTTTCCTGAGACTACAGTAACTCCACTTTTATTAAACTATCTTTTCACGGAATATCAGTGTGCGCCCTCACTATTCTGCCATCTTGGCTCTGCCCCCCTAATATCAGGGACAATATAAGATGTCCACGTTCACACTTCTACTCAATATTTCTTGCAATTGGAAAAGGAAACATAATAAAAGGCATCTATATAGAAAAGAAAGAAAGAAAATTATGTTTATTTTTAGATAACATGGAAAAAATCAAAAGTATCCAATTTAAAGAAAATCCTAAAATACCTACTATAAAATTACCATAACTAAAAATGAATTCAGGAGTAGGCATTTAGCCTACTGGCTGGGATGCCAGCTAAGAAGCCCACATCCCACCTCAGAGTACCAAGGTTTGATTCCCATCTTTGGTCCCTGATTCTAGCTTCCAGATAATTTAGACCATGGAAGACAGCAGTGATGGCTCAAGTAATAGGGTTCCAGTCACCCATGTGGGAAACCTGGATGCTGTTCCCAGCTTTTACCTCAGGCCAAGTTCAATCTTTTTGTTTGTTTGTTTGTTTTTGTTTTTGTTTTTGTTTTTGTTTTATTTGACAGGCAGAGTTAGACAGTGAGAGAGAGACAGAGAGAAAGCTCTTCCTTCCATTGGTTCACCCCCCAAATGGCCGCTATGGCCAGTGCTGTGCTGATCCGAAGCTAGGAGCCCGGTGCTTCCTCCTGGTCTCCCATGAGGGTGTAAGGGCCCAAACACTTGGATCATCCTCTGCTGCCCTCCCAGGCCACAGCAGAGAGCTGAACTGGAAGAGAAGCAGCTGGAACTAGAACCCAGCGCCCTTATGGGGCACCAGCAGTGCAGGTGGAGGATTAACCAAGTTAGCCACAGCACTGGCCCCAGGCCAAGTTCAATCTTGCAGACATTTGGAGAGTGAACCAACAGATGGGAGCTCTCTCTGTCTCTGTCTTGTGTGTATGTGTCTCTCCAAGGTTTTTTTTTTTTTAATTTTTCAAAGATTCAGTTATTCATTTGAAAGGCAGAGTTACAGAGACAGAGGGAAAGACACACACACACAGAGAGAGAGAGAGAGAGAGAGATCTTCCATTTGTTGGTTAATTTCCCCAGTGGCTCTGCCAGCTGGGACTCTGCCAGGCCAAAACCAGAAACCCGGAATTTCATCTGGGTCTTCCACATGGGTGGTAGGGTCCCAAGCACTTGGGTCATCTTCGCTTCTTTACCAAAACATTCTCAGGGGCTGCATTGAAATTGAAACAGCTGGGACTTTACTGGCATTCATATAGGATGCTAGCATTTAAGGCAGTGGCTTAACCTGTTGAGCAACAACGTCAGCCTCAATTTTTTAAAAATTTTTAAATGAAGGTCTTTAAAGTTATAAATCAAAAAGTTTATGATTTTATAAGATAAAAAATTAATATGCACCATGCCATGCCCCAAAGAAAACTATATTCAACATTTCTTGGATAAGGCCAAACAATATAGGACCTTGCAGAACACAATTAGAATTTCTGGCCCAACATTGGGTTAAGGACAACCTGGCTGTAACCCCTCCCTATCCCCTTGACCGTATAGCTCCCATACCTTACTGTTTCTCTTTGGACAATGTGTCTTTAATATATTCATTTGTTTTATCTCTAACAGAATACTGCCCATCCATCTACAGATAGTTATGAGCCAGGGCTTCCAGCCTGTCATGTTGGATGATCTATTCAGCCATCTGGACCACAAAAGACAATCATTTCCAAGGCCACTTCAGAATTCAACGAGAGAATACCCATAACCAGTTCTATGCCCATATGCCAGCTTGAAGAAAATACATAAATGGACCTTCAATCATGCTACCCACATAAAATTATTGGTTACTTCTCTTGGGAGAGGAGAATGTTTTGGTAGCTAGGTAGATATTAGCTTATGTGTGATAGAAGGGCTGAAGAAAAAAGAATTCTTCTGCGGCTGAATGAAGGAAGAATGTAGAAACAAGCCTTGGAAGCAGACCAGTACTTATACATCAGAAGTCTTGTCCTCGTTCATAACCTTACTAGATGGGTTACAGAGGATCCCAATGACACCTTAAAGGAACCTTCTCTGCCACACACCATGGGGCTATTAGTCCATTATGAAGTTCTGGGAGGAATTTCAGGAATTTCATGTCCAGGAAGCCCTCCACCCACTAATGTCTCAGAAGGTGGGGGAGGGAGGAAGCAGCCCCATACCCAATTTCTATAAAAACTTCAGTCTGAATGCAGATTTGGCTGTCAGTTCTTTCCTGAGGCAGCCACCCCACCTGACCTGTCAGGTACATTCTGTTCATTAAACTTGTCCAGCATGCTTACTGCTAATAATAATATGCAAAAATCAATCAACTGCTATATACTAGCATAGGCAATCTAAAAATAAAAAGGATTCAATACCAGTGGTATCAAAAACATAGTCATAACAAGTGCATAGCTTATACACTGAAAACTACAAAACACTACTGAAAGAAATTAAGAATATCTAAATAAGTAGAAAGACATTCTATGTTTATAGATCAGAAAACCATTGTTAGTACTAAGATGGTATTATCCCCAAACTGATCTGTAGATTTAAGGCAATTCCTATCAACCTAGGAAATGTATTTTGCAGAAATTGACAAAGCAGTCCTGAAGTTCACATGAAAATGCAAAGAAAAATACAATATATTAAATAACTGATAGCAGAAGTGACTTGGGAATATATACTACCTAATTTCAAAACTGCACACAAAGCTGAGGTAATCAAAATAATGTGATAGCAGCATATGAAGGACATATAGATCAATGGGATAGAATTGAAAGGCCAAGAGTAAACCCTTATATCTGTGGTCCAATTTTTTTAAAGGTGTCAAGACAATTCAATGCTGAAAGTAGAGTCTCTTTGACAAATTGTTCTGAAACAATTAGATACCCACATACAACAGAATTCATATGGATCCTTGCCTTATACTGCACATGAAAGTTAACCAGATATAAACCATAGACTTAAGAACTTAAATTATAAAAATTTTAGAAGAACGATTTATAATCTTTTTGTACAAGCAATGATTTCTTCAATCGGGCACTAAAAGAACAAACAATCAAAGAAAAAATTCTATAAAGTTATAACTTTTGTGTTTCAAAGATAAGAAAGTGAAAAGGCAAGATACAAGGATCTGTATATTACATATCTAATAAAAGATATCCTTAATACATATATAACAAGCAATTTTTAAAACTCAATAAGAAATAGGAAGAATGTTTGAAATATATATATCTCCCCAAAGAAGATATGATAATGGCCAGCAAAAACATTAAAAGATGCTCAACATCCTTACTCATCAGAAAAAGTAACTCAAACCATAATGGCATACCATTTCACACCCAACAGAGTCAGTATAATCAAAAGACCGTTAAGTGTTGGCAAAGAAATAGAGAAGCTGGAGTCCTCATATTTCTGTAAATGGTAAAAGTACCTCAAAAATTATTTCAGCAATTTCTAAAAATGTTAAACACAAATTTACTATAGAACCCAGCAATTCCAATTATCTATCCAGAAATATAGCTACCTCAGTGATCAACATATATATCTCCCTCAAAATGAAAACATCAATCCAAAGACTTGCATGCAACTATTAATGCCATCATAATTCACATTAAGCAAAAAAGGAAACAGCACAAATGCCTGACACTGACTAGTGAATGCTACAGTGTGGGATATCCATAAATGTAAAGAAAGGAAATACTGATCATGATACATAAGAATGAACCTCAAAAATCTTATGCCAAGTGAAAGAAATCACACATAAAAAAGTACTATATAATTCTAGTTCTACAAATTGCCAAGTAAATTAAATTTATAGAGGCAGAAAGTACATTAACGGTTGCCTAAGGCTGAGGGATGCAGAAATGGGGCATGAACAGCAAATGGACAGGAAGTTTCTTTTCAGGTGACAGAAACATTTTGAAACCAGAATGAGATGTTAGCTGCAAATCTCTGTAAATCTAATAAAAATCACTGAGCTTTTTTTAAACTGGTGAACTTATGGTGAGCAAATTATACCTCGATAAAGCTATTTAATATAAAATAAAGGTAAAATATATTATAGTTCTGACAAAATGCAAAATCTTAAAAAACCATCACTGGCCAACTGTAACTACAATAAACATTAATGGGAGTTCCTCAGGCAAAAAGAAAAATATCAGATAAGAGGATGGATTTGCACAAAGGATGGAACAGGTATATATAAAACAATCTTTCCTTATTTTTCAAATTCCTTATTTGATTAGTATTTTAAATAAAAATAGCATATCAGTGTAATGTGGAGTTTAAAACATAGGCAGTACTAAAATACATGACAAAAATACCACAAAAGACAATAGAGATGAAAGTATAATATTATAGGCTTTTTAATTTTATTAATATAAAAAGAACAGATTCCATATATTTCATAGGTACAGTGCTAAGATGACCATACTTCTCTTCCTTTCTCCATCTCTCCCTCCCTCAATCCCCCTCCTCCCTTTTCTTCCTTTAATTTTGCAATAACATACTTTTAATTTACTTTCTAGTCACAGAGTTAATTCACCACTAACCACATGTTCAACAGGCAAAAAGTAGAAAGACCACTGTTCCACAGGATATGGACAAGGGATATAAGAGACAATCAAATCATAAGATGTCAGTTTCATTCTTATACATCGTGTTTTTTTGTATTCTATATTAACTACTACATATGAGAGAAAACATATGACATTTGTCTTTTAGAAACTGGCTTATTTCAGTAATAATTTTTCTTTTTTTTTTAATAGTCCCAATCAGAAAGCCTTTATTATATAAAAATATAGTTCTTTTCTTTTTTTTCAACTTTTATTTAATGAATATAAATTTCCAAAGTACGACTTATGGATTACAATGGCTTCCCCCCCATACCGTCCCTCCCACCCGCAACCCTCCCCTTTCCCACTCCCTCTCCCCTTCCATTCACATCAAAATTCATTTTCGATTCTCTTAATATACAGAAGATCAGCTTAGAATACATTAAGTAAGGATTTCAACAGTTTGCTCCCACACAGAAACATAAAGTGAAAAATAATAGATGATTTTTTAAATGATGATGAAATCAGATCAGACCTATTGTCATGTTTAATCCCAGTGAGAGTCAAGTTGGGAATTCATAATTTTTTTTTTTACAGAAGATCAGTTTAGTATGCATTAAGTAAAGATTTCAACAGTTTGCACCCCCATAGAAACACAAAGTGAAATATACTGTTTGAGTACTCGTTATAGCATTAAATCTCAATGTACAGCACATTAAGGACAGAGATCCTACATGAGGAGTAAGTGCACAGTGACTCCTGTTGTTGACTTTACCAATTGACACTCCTGTCTATGGCATCAGTAATCTCCCTATGCTCCAGTCATGAGTTTCCAAGGCTATGGAAGCCTTTTGAGTTCTCCAACTCTTATCTTGTTTAGACAAGGTCATAGTCAAAGTGGAGGTTCTCTCCTCCCTTCAGAGAAAGGTACCTCCTTCTTTGAAGACCTGTTCTTTCCACTGGGATCTCACTCACAGAGATCTTTTTGCCAGAGTGTCTTGGCTTTCCATGCCTGAAATACTCTCATGGGCTTTTCAGCCAGATCCAAATGCCTTTAGGGCTGATTCTGAGGCCAGAGTGCTATTTAGGACATCTGCCATTCTATGAGTCTGCTGAGTATCTCGCTCCCCATGTTGGATCACTCTCCCCTTTATTTATTCTATCGGTTAGTGTTAGCAGGTACTAGACTTGTTTATGTGCTCCCTTTGACTCTTAGTCCTTTCATTATGATCAATTGTGAACTGAAATTGATCACTTGGAATAGTGAGAGAGCATTGGCACATGCCACCTTGATGGGATTGAATTGGAATCCCCTGGTATGTTTCTAACTCTAACATTTGGGGCAAGTCAGTTCGAGCATGTCCCAAATTATACATCTCTTCCCTCTCTTATTCCCACTCTTATGTTTAACAGGGATCACATTTCAGTTAATTTTCAACGCTTAAGAATAACTGTGTGATAATTACAGAATTAAACCAGTCATATTAAGTAGAACAGACAAAAAAATACTATGAGGGATAATGTATTAAGTTGTTCATTAACAGTCAGGGCTATGCTGATCAAGTCACCGTTTCTCATAGTGTCCATTTCACTTCAGGAGGTTTCCTTTTTGGTGTTCAGTCAGTTGTCACTGATCAGGGAGAACATATGGTATTTGTCCCTTTGGGACTGGCTTATTTCACTCAGCATGATGTGTTCCAGATTCCTCCATTTTGTTGCAAATGACTGGATTTCGTTGTTTCTTACTGCGGTATAGTACTCTAAAGAGTACATATCCCATAATTTCTTTATCCAGTCTACCGTTGATGGGCATTTAGGTTGGTTCCAGGTCTTGGCTATTGTGAATTGTGCTGCGATAAACATTAGGGTGCAGACCTCTTTTTTGTTTGCCAATTTAAACTCCTTTGGATAAATTCCAAGGAGTGGGATGGCTGGGTCAAACGGTAGGGTTATCTTCAGGTTTCTGAGGAATCTCCAGACTGACTTCCATAGTGGCTTGACCAGTTTGCATTCCCACCAACAGTGGATTAGTGTCCCTTTTTCCCCACATCCTCGCCAGCATCTGTTGTTGGTAGATTTCTGTATGTGAGCCATTCTAACCGGGGTGAGGTGAAACCTCATTGTGGTTTTGATTTGCATTTCCCTGATTGCTAGCGACCTTGAACATTTTTTCATGTGCCTGTTGGCCATTTGGATTTGCTCTTTTGAAAAATGTCTATTGAGGTCCTTGGCCCATCTCTTAATTGGGTTGTTGGTTTTGTTTTTGTGGAGTTTCTTGATCTCTTTGTAGATTCTGGTTATTAACCCTTTATCTGTTGCATAGTTTGCAAATATTTTTTCCCATTCTGTCGGTTGTCTCTTCACTTTCCCGACTATTTCTTTTGCAGTACAGAAACTTGTCAATTTGATGCAATCCCAAATGTTAGTTTTGGCTTTGACTGCCTGTGCCTCCCGGGTCTTTTCCAGAAACTCTTTGCCTGTGCCAATATCTGAAGGGTTTCTCCAATGTTCTCTAATAACGTGATGGTGTCAGGTCGTAGATTTAGGTCTTTAATCCATGTGGAGTGGAATTTTGTGTAAGGTGTAAGGTAGGGGTCTTGCTTCATGCTTCTGCACGTGGAAATCCAGTTTTCCCAGCACCATTTATTGAATAGACTGTCCTTGCTCCAGGAATTGGTTTTAGATCCTTGATCAAATATAAGTTGGCTGTAGATGTATGGGGTGATTTCTGGTCTTGCAATTCTGTTCCACTGGTCTATCCATCTGTTTCTGTACCAGTACCATGCTGTTTTGATTACAACTGCCCTGTAGTATGTCCTGAAATCTGGTATTGAGATGCCTCCGGCTTTGTTTTTGTTGTACAAGATTGCTTTAGCTATTCGAGGTCTCTTGTGCCTCCATGTGAATTTCAGCATCATTTTTTCTAGATCTGAGAAGAAAGTCTTTGGTATCCTGATTGGGATTGCATTGAATCTATAAATTGCTTTTGGGAGAATGGACATTTTGATGATGTTGATTCTTCCAATCCATGAGCATGGAAGATTTTTCCATTTCTTGGTATCCTCTTCTATTTCTTTCTTTAAGGTTTTGTAATTCTCATTGTAGAGATCTTTAACGTCCTTGGTTAAGTTTATTCCAAGGTATTTGATTGTTTTTGTAGCTATTGTGAATGGGATTGATCTTAGCAGTTCTTTCTCAGCCGTGGCATTGCTTGTATATACAAAGGCTGTTGATTTTTGTGCATTGATTTTATATCCTGCCACTTTGCCAAACTCCTCTATGAGTTCCAATAGTCTCTTAGTAGAGTTCTTTGGATCCTCTAAGAATCATATTGTCTGCAAAGAGGGATAGTTTGACTTCTTCCTTCTCAATTTGTATTCCTTTGATTTCTTTTTCTTGTCTGATGTCTCTGGCTAAAACTTCCAGAACTATGTTAAAAAGCAGTGGTGAGAGTGGGCATCCCTGCCTGGTGCCAGATCTCAGTGGAAATGCTTCCAACTTTTCCCCGTTCAATAGGATGCTGGCCGTGGGTTTTTTATAAATTGCTTTGATTATATTGAGGAATGTTCCTTCTATACCCAATTTGCTTAGAGTTTTCATCATGAAAGGGTGTTGAATTTTATCAAATGCTTTCTCTGCATCTATTGATATAATCATATGGTTTTTCTTTTGCAGTCTGTTAATGTGGTGAATCACATTGATTGGTTTGCAAACACTGATCCATCCCTGCATACCAGGGATGAATCCCACTTGGTCTGGGTGGATGATTTTCCTGATGTGTCGTTGTATTATATTGGAAAGAATTTTATTGAGGATTTTTGCGTCTATGTTCATCAGGGATATTGGTCTCCAATTCTCTTTCAATGCTGCATCTTTCTCTGGCTTAGGGATTAAGGTGATGCTGGCTTCCTAGAAAGAATTTGGGAGGATTCCATATTTTTCAATTGTTCTGAATAGTTTGAGAAGAGTGGGAATTAGTTCTTCTTTAAATGTCTGGTAGAATTCAGCAGTGAATCCATCTGGTCCTGGGCTTTTCTTTGTTGGGAGGGCCTTTATTACTGTTTTAATTTCTGTTTCAGTTATGGGTCTATTTAGGTTTTCTATGTCTTCCTGGTTCAATTTAAGTAGGTTGCATGTGTCCAGGAATCTATCCATTTCTGATAGGTTTCCCTGTTTGCTGGCATACAAGTCCTTGTAGTAATTTCTGATGATTCTTTTTATTTCTGTGGTGTCTGTTGTTACGTTTCCTTTTCCATCTCTGATTTTATTGATTTGGGTCTTTTCTCTTCTTTTTTTAGTTAGTTGGGCCAATGGGGTGTCAATTTTGTTTATTTTTTCAAAAAACCAGCTCTTCGTTTGGCTGATTTTTTGTAATGTTTTTCTTGATTCAATCCTGTTGATTTCTTCTCTGATTTTAATTATTTCTCTTCTCCTACTAGATTTGGGTTTGGTTTGCTGCAGTTTTTCTAGGTCCTTTCATGCGCTGAAAGCTCATTTATATGGTACCTTTCCAATTTCTTGATTTAGGCACCTATTGATAAAAACTTTCCTCTTAACACTGCTTTTGCTGTATCCCATAAGTTTTGATATGTTGTGTTGTTGTCTTCATTTACTTCAGAAAGTATTTGATTTCTCTTTTGATTTCTTCTATGACCCATTGTTCATTCAGGAGCATGTTGTTCAGTCTCCATGTGTTTGCATACTTTCTGGGGTTTCCTGAGTTGCTAATTTCCAGCTTCATTCCGCTGTGGTCTGAGAAGCTGCATGGTATGATTCTAATTCTTTTAAATTTGCTGAGACTTGCTTTATGGCCTAGTATGTGGTCAATCCTAGAGAAGGTTCCATGCACTGCTGAGAAGAATGTGAAGTCTGTAGATGTAGGGTTGAAAGTTCTGTAAATATCTGTTAGATCCATTTGGGCAATAGTGTCAATTAAATCTGCTGTTTCCTTGTTGATCTTCTGTCCGGATGATCTGTCTGTTTCTGAGAGTGGAGTATTGAAGTCCCCCAGTACTATTATATTGGAATCTAAGTCTCCCTTTAAGTCCCTTAACATATCTTTTAAATAGACCGGTGCCCTGTAATTAGGTGCATATACATTTATAATAGTTACATCTTCCTGTTGAATTGAACCCTTAATCAATATATAGTGTCCCTCTTTGTCTCTCTTAGTTTTTGTGTTAAAGTTTATTTTGTCTGATATTAATATGGCTACACCTGCTTTTTTTTGGTTTTTGTTGGCATGGAATATCTTTTTCCAACCTTTCACTTTCAGTCTGCATGCCTCTTTGTTAGAGAGATGTGTTTCTTGTAGGCAACAAATAGTTGGGTTGTGTTCTTTGAGCCAATCAGCCAAACGGTGTCTTTTAACTGAAGAATTCAGACCATTAATGTTCAATGTGACTATTGATAGGTAGTGACTTTGCCCTGCCATTTTCCGGAGATATTTTCTAGTATATGCTTTGAGCTTCCCATGCTCTTTTACTGGTAGGTGTTCTTCCTTTCCCTTTTTTCATATTGATGGCCGTGTTTCTGTGTTTCTGAGTGTAGCACATCTTTAAGTATCTTTTGCAGGGCCGGACGAGTGGCCACAAAGTCTTTCAATTTCTGTTTGCTATGAAAGGTCTTTATTTCACCTTCATTCACAAATGAGAGCTTGGCAGGATATAATATTCTGGGCTGGCAATTTTTCTCTCTTAGCACCTGTGCTATGTCTCGCCATTCCCTCCTAGCTTTTAGAGTTTCTGATGAGAAGTCTGCTGTGAGTCTGATTGGAGATCCTCTGAGAGTAATCTGACGTTTCTCTCTTGCACATTTTAGGATCTTTTCTTTATGTTTCACTGTGGTAAGTTTAATTACCACGTGTCATGGTGAGGATCTCTTTTGGTCATGTTTATTGGGGGTTCTATGAGCTTCCTGTACTAGGATGTCTCTGTCCTTCTCCAAACCTGGAAAGTTCTCTGCTAGTATCTCACTAAAAAGGCCTTCTAATCCTTTCTCTCTCTCCATGCCTTCATGAACTCCTAGAACTCGAATGTTTGTTTTTTTAATAGTATCCTGTAGATTCCCAACAATATTTTTAGATTTCTAATTTCCTCTTCTTTTCTTTGGTTTGACTGTATGTTTTCCTTTGCTCTATCTTCTAAGTCTGATATTCTCTCTTCTGCTTCACCCATTCTGTTTTTTAGGCTCTCTAATGTGTTTGTCATTTGATCTATTGAGCTCTTCATTTCATTTTGATTTCTCTTCACTATCACACTTTCCTGTTCTACTAGTTTCTGCATTTCATTTTGATTCTTCCTTAAAATTTCATTTTCACGAGAGAGATTTTCCATCCTGTCCAATAAGGATTTCTGTAGTTCAAGGATTTGCTTTTGAAAACTTCTAAATGTTCTTATCATAAATTTTTTGAAATCCGTATCTTGCATTTCTTCTATCTCATCATCTTCATAATCTTGGCTTGGGGTGTTTTATTTATTTGGAGGCATCATAGTGTCATCGTTGATCTTGTTCCCTCGATTTCTGTGTTTATTGCTTGGCATGGTTAATTCTTTTTCCCTCACTGTGAGGTTTTTTTTTATATATATACTATGTCCGTGTTAAGTGGACTGCCTGCTGTTGGAGGAGCCTTGGAGGCTTGAGATGGGTGTGGCCTGAGAGCTCTGCTTGGTTCTTCCGGGTTATGGATGTGCAAAGGTGACACCCTCAGGTTATGCGTGGTAAATCTCTCTTTATTTATTTATTTATTTATTTATTCATTCATTCATTTATTTTATTTTATTTTATTTTTTATTCAGGAGGTAAGTAATACTGCAAGGCTGAGCAGAATTGATGGTATTTAGCTTCCAATCTCTGGCTTCTACCCAAAGAGTCTGTGCACGCTTGGTTTCTCCTGCGGAATCCCACTGGGTTGCCTAGGCTACTGAATTGTAGCCTTAACTCTCCCCTTTTATTATGTATATCCCAAGTGGGGCTTGCTCTTTGTCTCTTGCTCGCCTTTGCAAGGTTGGCGGAGACAGAAACTTGTCTGTATCAGTATGCCACCACCTTTTTTTTTTTTTTCCTTCTCTCCTGTAGTCAGTCTGGTGAACTTTCCCGCTTCAAAGCCCGCTTCCCTCTAAAATTCTGTCCGCCGTTTCCCCGGCAATGTCTCTGGTTACTGAGCTCACCTCCCCTTCCAGCGCCGCTGTGTGGACTTGGAGCCCTGGGCGTCCCTCCTCTCCCCACTGGTGTCAGTGTCACATTGGCTCCCCTTCCCGCACTGGCGCACAGATTCTGCGGCTCCTGCGGTTCAGCTTCCGCGCGGTGGGCGACTCCCAAAGTTCTCTTAAAATTTAATGGTATTGGGTCATAGATTTAGGTCCTTGATCTATTTTGAGTGGATTTTCATGCAAGGTGTGAGGTAGACGTCTTCTTTCATACTTCTGCATGTAGCGATCCAGTTTTCCCAGCACCATTTGTTGAAGAGGCTGTCCTTGCTTCAGGGATTGATTTTAACTCCATTATCAAAGATAAGTTGGTTGATTGCATGGATTAATTTCTGGAGTTTCTATTCTGTTCCATTGGTCTGTACGTCTCTATTTTTGCCAAGACCAGGTGTTTTGATTGCTTTTGGTAGTATGGACATTTTGATAATATTGATTCTTCTAATCCATGAACATGGAAGAATTTTCCATTTTTGTGTCTTCTATTTCTTTCTTTAATGTTTTATAATTTTCATCACAGAGTTATTTGACATCTTTGAAGTATTTCAATCTTAGCAGAAATTTTTCACTTAGATTAGTAGTTCAAAAGGTTAAGAATACAATATCAACCTGATATTATCATTGAGGAGGCAAGAATGCAGCACCATTTTTTTTTTTTTTAAACAATGAGAAAGACAGAGAGAAAGGTCTTCTTTCCGTTGGTTCACCACTCAAACGGCTGCCACGGCCGGCACGCTGCACAGATCCGAAGCCAGGAGCCAGATGCTTCTTCCTGGTCTCCCATGCGGGTGCAGGGCCCAAGTA
Source organism: Oryctolagus cuniculus (assembly GCF_964237555.1). Lineage (NCBI taxonomy): Eukaryota > Metazoa > Chordata > Mammalia > Lagomorpha > Leporidae > Oryctolagus > Oryctolagus cuniculus. The sequence goes on from NC_091434.1 coordinate 80,096,304, forward strand.
CTTGGGCCATCCTCCACTGCCTTTCCAGGCCACAGCAGAGAGTTGGACTGGAAGAGGAGCAACCAGGACAGAATCCGGCGCCCCAACCAGGACTAGAACCTGGGGTGCCGGCGCCACAGGCGGAGGATTAGCCAAGTGAGCCGTGGTGCCAGCCACAGCACCATTTAAAATGGGAAAACTTGGGGCCAGTGCTGTGGCACAGTTGGTTAACAGCCTGGCCCGAATCACCGGCATCCCATGTAGGCACCAGTTCTAGTCCCAGCTGCTCCTCTTCCAATCCAGCTCTCTGCTATGGCCTGGGAAAGCAGTAAAGGATGGCCCAAGTCCTTGGGCTTCTGCACCCACGTGGGAGACCCAGAAGAAGAACCTGGCTCCTGGCTTTGGATGGGCACAGTGCGCCAGCCATTGTGGCCATCTGGGGAGTGAACCGTCGGATGGAAGACCTCTCTCTCTCTCTCTTGCCTCTCCTCTCTCTGTGTAACTATGACTTTCAAATAAATAAATCTTAAAAAAAATAAAATAAAATAGTAAAACTTGTCGCTGAGGATTCCAGAGTCCTATTTTCTGAGTTTGAATTGGCACCAACCATCATTTACTAGCTACACATTCTTTGGCAGTTTAAGTTCTCTGTCTCACATTCATATTTGCAGTAAGATGCTATAAGCTGAATGTTTTTGTATCCCATCAAAATTCATAGGTTAAAATCCTAACTTCCAAGGTGATGGTATTAGGATAAGAAGAATTTGGAAACATGTCAGTTAATGAGGGATCATAAGAGATTAATGGGATTAATTCTCTTATAAAAGAGATCCCAAAGATATGTTTGTTCTTTCCATCAAGTGAGTTTACAGCAAAAAGATAGTTGTCTAAGGAGATAAGTCCTCACCAGATACCAAATCTGCTGGCATGTAACTTCCAGAACTTTGAAAAATAAATTTCTGTTGTGTGTGAGCCTCCCAATATGTGGTGGTTTGTTATAAAGCCCAAATGTATTAAAACACAACAGTAAACAAACAGAAGAATGAAATAAATTTAAGATAATTAAATAACTCAGAGATTTGAAAGGATTAATGAGGCAAAAAACTTAGAAATGTGACTGACATTAAGTGCTTAATACATGTTATCTAATATTATTATTGAATTAAAGCTATAGTTCTCCTCAAAAAGAAGACAGATGTCCTCAAATACCAACTAATACAAGTTTTAAAACTATGTAGGGAGAAAACTGCAATGGAAATTCCACAGAAGGAAGAGGAACACTCTGGATCTACAAGGGTATAGGTGTGCAGCATTATTACAGACACAGCATAGGACTCCAGCAGCTTGAATACCAGCTTTGGAAAGTGGGGTGAGACCACACTACAGCAGCCCAGGTCAATGGCAATATAGCTGCAGGAAAAGCCTGGCATAATTCTGGCCTGGAGCCCTTTAGGATACAGGTTACCTGCCAACCTAGAGGGGAAAAAGGGGCATATTTCTTTCTCCCCATCTCTCCAACAATGGCATCCCATAATCAGGATGAGAGAGGGCAGGCACCATTTTGAACATATGTATCAGCTGCTCTAGCTCATGTCAGTGTGTCCAGCAACCAGCCAAGAGGAGACACCTGAGTCTGGCTGGGGGGATTAATGGGGGCTGGGCACCCATGTAAAACTGTGAGGTGTCCCTAGCCTCCCAACACATCACAGGCTCTGGGGCTCATTCAGCCTAAGCGGCTCTCTCAGGCAGCTGGCTCTGGAAATGTCCATTCCTCTCTGTGGAAAGAACAGATTACTGTGTCAGGGTGGATCCTCAACACCCCATGACTGTGGGAGCTTTATGTGCTGAGGCTGTGGGAACACTCTGACTGCATGAGAGGGGACAGGGTGTAGTTGTACCTCATGTGAGCAGCTCCACATACTCAGAGTTCCCTGATTGCCTGGATGGATTTTTGCAATGTGATCTGTGTTCACACTGAGGACTGCACATGTCCTTTGTGTGGTTGTTACAGCAGTGCACTGACTGAGTACTAACACTAAAGCATTGATCATTTTGGAAGAGAGAAGGTGAGGATGTGACTACACCAACAGAGCTGATCAAACCTCCCCTCTGATAAAAAAGAAAAAGAAGAAGAAGAAATCTACCACACCCAACTTGGCTTTCACCCTGAATACTCTCCCTGGAGCACTGAACAGAGCTCTTTGGCCACACTCAGCTCATGCCTCTAGGTCTTAACTGAAAGACCAGACACTCCACTAAGCCAAAGAGTCACTGTACAGAGAATTAAAGGTAAAACTTGTCTTCAAACAGTACTTTATATTTTCTGTGTCTGTATTGGTGCAAACTGTTAAAATCTTTACTTAGAGTTGATCTTCTGCATAAAAAGATAATTTAAAATGAATCTTAATGAAAAATGGGATGGGAGAGGGAGTAGGAGGTGGGATGGGAATCAGGGTGGGAGGGCAGGTATGGGGGTGAAGAATCACTATATTCCAAAAGCTGTACCTATGACATTTATATTTATTAAATAAAAGCTTTCTTAAAAAAAAAGGAGTCATAGTACAAAGAAAAAGCCATCAGAGAAAAAAGCCCAAGTATCTCCACAAATGCCTAAAAATAAATGCAAAAATTCAACAAACAAGAATAAGGAAGACACATGACCCCCACCACCAAGGAACCCAATGACACTTCAATATTAGAATGTGAAGATGAAGAGATTGATGAAATACCTGAAATAGAAGTCAAAAAATTAATCATAAGATTATTCAGAAGTAATCAGAAGCAAATCCATGAATTAATGATCAATGAAATAACGAGCTGTTTTTTGAAAAAAAATAAACAAAATTGATACACATTGGCCCAACTTTAAAAAAAAAAAAAAAACAAGAGAAGACTGAAATCAATAGACTCAGAGGTGAAAATGAAAATGTAAAAATGGATACCACAGAAATAAAAGAATCATCAGAAATTACTACAAATGGCTGTATGCCAACAAATCAGGAAACCTAGAAGAAATGGATAGGTTCCTGGACACATACAAGCTACCAAAATTGAGCCATGAAGACACTGAAAACCAAAACAGACCAATAATCATGACAGAGATTGACTCAGTGATAAAGACCCTCCCAACAACAACAACAACAAAAGCCTAGCATAGGTTGGCTTCAATTCTGAGTTCTACCAGAAATTTAAAGAACATTTTCCAATTCTTCTACAGTTATTCAAAACAATTGAAAAGAAGGGAATCCTCCCAAACACCATCTATGAAGTCTGCATGATCTTAATTCCTAAACCTGAAAAAGATACAAGAGAGAAGATCTATAGACCAATTTCCTTGACAAACATAGATGCAAAAATCCTCAACAAAATACTAGCTAATTAAATTCAATAACACACCAAAAAGATCACTCACCCAGACCAAGTGGGATTTATCTCTGGTATGTAGGATGGTTCAACATTCACAAATTAATAAATATGATGTGTCACATTAACAAACTGAAGAAAAAACCATATGATTTTCTCAGTAGATGCAAAGAAAGCATTTGATAAACTACAACACCCTTTCATGATGAAAATCTTAAGCAAATTGGGTATAAAAGGAACATCCCTCAAGACAATTAAGGCAATCTATGATAAACCCAAAGTCAGCATCTTATTGAATGGAGAAAAGTTGGAAGCATTCTCACTAAGATCTGGAACAAGACAAGGATGCTCATTCTCACCATTACTATTCAATATAGTTCTGGAAGTTTTAGCTACAGCCATTGGACAAGAAAAAAGAAATCAAAGGGATACATATTGTAAAGGAGGAAGTCAAATTACCCCTATATGCAGATGATATAATTCTATATATAGGTGATCCAAAAGACTCCACTGAAAGACTGTTGGAACTCATACAAACATTTGGTAAAGTGGAAGGATATAAAATTAACACACACACACAAAAATAAATAAACAGCCTTTGTATACACAGACAATGCCATGGCTGAGAAAGGACTTTTAACATCAATCCCGTTCACAATAGCACCAAACAGAATAAAAACCCTTGGAATAAATTAAAGGGGAAATGAAAGATCTCCATGATGAAAATTACAAAAAAATAAAGAAACACATAGAAGAATATAGAAAAAAATGGAAAAAATCTTACATGTTCATTAATTGGAAGAACCAATACCATAAAAATGTCTGCAATATCATAAGCAGTTTACAGATTCAACGAGATTCCAATGAAAATACCAAGGATAGTCCTCACAGATCTAGAAAAAAACTATGCTAAAATTCAAATGAAAATGCAAGAGATGCCAAAAAGCTAAAGCAATATCTTTGTTTGTTTGTTTGTTTGTTTGACAAGAAGAGTTAGACAGTGAGAGAGAGAGACAGAGAAAAATGTCTTCCTTCCATTGGTTCACCCCCTAAATGGCCGCTATGGCCGGCATGCTGTGCCGATCCGAAGCCAGGAACCAGGTGCTTCTTCTGGTCTCCCATGGGGTGCAGGGCCCAAGTACTTGGGCCATCCTCCACTGCACTCCCAGGCCACAGCAGAGAGCTGGCCTGGAAGAGGAGCAACTGGGACAGAATCCGGCGCCCCGACCAGGACTAGAACCTGGGGTGCCAGTGCCGCAGGCAGAAGATTAGCCTAATGAGCCATAGCACTGGCCTGCTAAAGCAATCTTATACAACAAAAACAAACCCTAAGGCAGCACAATATCAGATTCCAAGAAATACCACAGGGCAGTTATAATTAAAACAGCCTGGTAGTGGTGAAAACAGATGTATAGAACAATGGAACACAATACAAACACCAAAAATCAATCCATGCATCTGAAACCAACTTATCTTTGCAAAGGAGCTAAAATCAATCCCTGGAGAAAGGACAGTGGCTTCAATAAATAGTGCTGGGAAAATCTGACCTCTGTATGAGGAGGTATGAAACCAACACCTACCTTATACCTTACATAAAAATCCACTTAAGGGGCTGGCGCTGTAGCATAGTAAGTTAAGCTTCTGCCTGCAGTGCCGGCACCCAATACAGGAGCCAGATCAGGTCCCAGCTGCTCCTCTTCCAATCCAGCTCTCTGCTATGGTCTGGTAATATATTGGAGGATGGCCCAGGTGCTTGAGCTCCTGCACCCACATGGGAGACCCAGAAGAGGCTCCTAGCTCCCAGTTTTGGACTGGCACAGCTTTGGTCATTGCAGCCATTTGGGGAGTGAACCAGAGGATGGAAGACCTTCCTCTCTGTCTCTCCCTCTCTCTGTAACTTTACTCTCAAATAAATAAATAAAATCTTATTTAAAAATCCACTTAAAATGGATAATGGATCTAAATCTATAACCTGATATGACAAATAACTAGAGGAAAACATTGGGAAAACACTGTAAGACATTGGCATAGACAAAGACTTCCTCTAAAAGACTCCAGAAGCACAGGCCAGGCCATCATAGCCAAAATTGAAAATTGGGATTACATCAAGCTGAGAAACCTCTGTACTGCAAGAGAAACACTCAGCAAACTGAAAAGGCAATCAACAGAATGGGAGAAATTATTTGCAAACTATGCAACTGATAAAGAATTAATATCCAGTCCAGCGCTGCAGCTCAATAGGCTAATCCTCCGCCTGCAGTGCCAGCACACCGGGTTCTAGTCCTGGTCGGGGCGCCGGATTCTGAACCGGTTGCTCCTCTTCCAGGCCAGCTCTCTGCTGTGGCCTGGGAGTGCAGTGGAGGATGGCCCAAATGCTTGGGCCCTGCACCTGCATGGGAGACCAGGAGAAGCACCTGGCTCCTGCCTTCGGATCAGCACAGTGCACTGGCTGCAGCGTGCCAGATACAGCGGCCACTGGAGGGTGAACCAATGGAAGATGAAGACTTTTCTCTCTGTCTCTCTCTCTCACTGTCCACTCTGCCTGTCAAAAAAAAAAAAAAGACTTAATATCCAGAATCTATAAAAAGCTCAAGAAACTCAACACCAACAAAACAAACACCCTAATTAAGAAATGGGCAAAGGACTTGAACAGGCCAACAGACACATGAAAAAATGCTCAGGATCACTAGCCATCAGCGAAATGCAAATCAAGACAACAATGAGATTTCACTTCACCCCAGTTAGAATGGCTGTCATACAGAAATCAACTAACAACAAATGCTGGGAGGATGTGGAGAATGGTACCCTAAGCCACTCTTGTATTAAAACAGTAAACTGGTGCAGCCAGTGTGGAAGACAGTATATAGACCTACCATATCGTGTATAGACCTACCATATGACCCAGCCATCCCACTCCTGGGACTTACCCACAGGAAATGAAATCAGCATATGTATGAATTATCTGTTTTCCCATGTTCACTGTAGCTCAATACATAATAACTAAGACATGGAATCAACCCATATGTCCATCAACTGAAGACTGGCTAAAGAAATTATGGTCTATGTACAATATGAGATACTACACAGCAGTTAAAACAAAAATTAAATCTTGTCTTGTACAACAAAATGGATGCAACTGGAAACCATTAGTGAACTAAGCCAGTACCAAAAAGACAAATACCATAAATTCTCACTGATCTGTGGTAACTACTAGCGCACCTAAATAGTAATCAATAGAAGTCAATAGACTCTTTGAGATACAATGATTTTGAACAGCCCTTTTTTTTTGACAGGCAGAGTGGACAGTGAGAGAAAGAGAGACAGAGAGAAAAAGGTCTTCCTTTACCGTTGGTTCACCCTCCAATGGCCACTGTGGCTGGCATGCTGCAGCTGTCGCACCACGCTGATCCAAAGCCAGGAGCCAGGTGCCACTCCTGGTTTCCCATGGAGTGCAGGGCCCAAGCATTTGGGCCATCCTCCACTGTACTCCTGGACCACAGCAGAGAGCTGGACTGGAAGAGGGGCAACCAGGATAGAATCCGGCGCCTTGACCAGGACTAGAACCCAGTGTGCCAGTGCTGCAGGCAAAGGATTAGCCTATTGAGCCGTGGAGCCAGCCAAACAGCCCTTGTTTTAATTGTTGATAGTGTGTGTTTTTTTTTAAAGATTTATTTATTTATTTAGAAGTCAGAGTTACAAAGAGCGAGAAGGAGAGGTAGAGAGAGAGAAAGAGGTCTTCCATTTGATGGTTCACTCCCCAATTGGCTGCAACAGCCAGAGCTGCACCAATCTGAAGCCAGGAGCCAGGAGCTTCTTCTAGGTCTCCCATGAGGGTACAGGGGTTCAAGGACTTGGGCCATCTTCCACTGCCCTCCCAGGCCACAGCAGAGAACTGTATCAGAAGTGGAGCAGCTGGTCTTGAACTGGCGCCCATATAAGATGCAGCGCTCCAGGCCAGGGCATCAACACTCTGCACAAGACTGTTTTTCTGTTTCACACTATTTGCTGAATCCTTTACTTAGTGTATGGTTCATCTTATGAATATAAAGTTAACTAAAAACCGATAATTATTTTAAAAAAGAATAAGAGGAAGAAGAAGAATTGGAATAAGAGAGACAGGAGGAAGAAAAATGGGGGGGGGGGGGGTAGAATCACTCTGCTCCTAAATTTGTATATATGAGATGCATAAAGTTTATATACTTTAAATAAAACTTTCTTAGTTAATTAAAAGAAAAAGAAAGCTATGTCTTTACCTCTACTTTTATGTATTAAAATATAAAAACTAACTTCTCAAAGTCAAACCACAACAATTATCTCTTCTTCCTCAAAACAGAGTTCACTGAAATTAAGGTGAAAATATCTGAGAAAAGAATGAATACATACCCATGCTAGGAAATAGGAAGAGCCATGACTGGATGAGAAACTGTGATGACTTTCTGGAAGTTAAAATGAGCAGGATCAGCAAAATGTAGACATCAGGGCACAGAAACCATAATTAGGTGCAGCTGAAGTATACTAAGAAACATCACTAATTTTTCCAACCAGATTTTTTCTGGGTTAGCAATTGAAGTAAAAGCTGACTGTGGACAAGCCAGTATTTCTCAAGCTTTAATAGTCACAGCAGTTAATACACAGCTTAGGATGACCCCATTTCATTTATTAACTTCTAGGTTTGAGTCCTAGCTCCACTCTCAGTTCCAGTCTCCTAAAATGTACACACCAGGAAGAAACAGGAAATTCTCGCTTGCTCTTGCTCTCTCTCATGTTCTCTCTCTCATTCTTACTCTCCCCCCCCCTTTATTGCAGCAAAGTTTGGGAACCACAAGATCAATTATCAGTAAATTAAAAGACTGCCTCATCTATAATGAGTAAGATATACTTACCTCACTCCTCCCTGTCGTGCCAACACCAGGCAGTTGCTTAAGACATTTTTATTGTTCTAAAGGTGTGATAGTTCTTTTAACAAGTGGTTATCCCCCCAATTGTTGACAGCAGGAAGAAAAGGAAAGGCATGGCTCCTAGCATGCATAAAAGAGCTAAAAAGAGAACCAAAGTAGAAGCCAAGGAAGGTGGCTCTAAATCATGATACTCTCTAGGAGGAGGTACTCATCCAAAAATAGAAGATCTTAAAATGCTTCATTTCTAGAAAAAAAATTTCCTTTACTAATATTTCCTTGCTAGCTCTCTACTCACACACATGACTGCAACTAAACCTGATGAGAATACATGCAACACATTACTGACAAAAAAAATTGTATGCAAAGGATATAACAAACTTCTAAAAGGAAACATCTGACTTTTTATAAATTGGTCAGAAGACACAAACAAGAATTTCTTCAAAGGTGAAATACAAATGACCTATAAATATAAGAAAATCTGCTCCAACTAATTAATAATCAAGTGAAAACACAAATGATGCTACAAAATGCAATTTCACACCATCAAGATTGGCATGAAGAAACTGAATGGAAATAACCAAGTATAGGAATGAATATGGAGCAACCAGAATTTTCATTCTTTACTTCTGACTATGGAAAGTAACACCATTACTTTGGAAAACAATTTAGTTTTTTTAAAAATTTATTTATTTATTTATTTGAAAGTCAGAGTTACACAGAGAGAGAAGGAGAGGCAGAGAGAGAGAGAGAGAGGTATTCCATCCACTGGGTCACTCCCCAACTGGCCTCAATAGGCAGAGCTGAGCCAATCTGAAACTAGGAGCCAGAGGGTTCATTTGGGTCTCCCACGTGGGTGCAGGGACCCAAGAACCTGGACCATCTTCTACTCCTTCCCAGGCCATAGCAGAGAGCTGGATCAGAAGTAGAGCAGCCGGGCCTCGAACCAATGCCCATGTGGGATGCCTGCACTGCAGGCTGCGGCTTTACTGTATGCCCCAGCAGTTTAGTTTTACCTAGTTAAACTGAACTTAATATTTTACAATCCCACACTCCATCATTAAGAATATGCATCTGAAAACACTTTGCATAAGTGTGCCGGGAAAAAAATGTTTATGGAAGTAAATTCATAAGAGCAAAATTTGGAAATAACAATTATGTCTACTGACAAAAAGATAGGAATAATTATAATGACAATAATAAATAGCTGTGAAGCTTTGGGTATTATCATTTACCAAGCAACATTCTGAGGGTTTTAAGTATACTATCTCATTTAGAAATCACAACTACATGAGCCATGTACAGTTATTGTCCTCATTTTAAAATAAGAAAACTAAAGATTAGAGAGAATTACATATATGCCTAAAGCATTGACTAGTTGAATCAACATTCAAAACCAAGCTTCAGTTCTTACTCACCATGCTAATAGATTAGAATTAGTAGTTCTCAGAGTGATGCTTAGATCAATAGCACTAGTAGCACCTGGGAAATTGTTAGAAAAATATGGAACTCAATAATTTCTGTTTTAATAAGTTTTCTGTAATTCTGATATATATTAAAGTTTGAGAGTTACTAGAATATACAAGGATTTACTATGTGAAAAAGAGGTGACTGGTTGGTCACTTTTTAAAAATTTAAAATAAATTAAGCCTGAATTCTTAGTTCAATTCTATGGGCATTGAGGGGCATTGAGGAGAGAGGACAGTTGACAGTCACTGACTGCATGCTGCCAGCCACTCGACATCTACAAATCTAAGATGGCTAGGAATTGCCATCTTAACTGGGTAAGCTGGGAAGAAATTGCTGCAGACCCTACCACCGGTGGCTATGACTGAGGAAAAATTCCCCAGTCCCCAATGGCTCCAAGTATGGCCTGGGGAGCTGGTGGAGGGTCTGGATGACTACTTTGTTTCCTAAATGAGGCAAAGTTGCCTCCCTCCTCCAGCCCCCACAAAGTCACTGGACTCAATTTTCTATGGTGGCATCTCAAGGAAATTCTGCTCTGTCTCAAGGAATGGCAGGCAATCCCAGTTCTCATGCAGGACACTGAGGACGGGGCAGTTTCAAGTTGGAGAGTAGACCCCCAGCATCCTGTGACTATCGAAGCTCTGGGCATAGGCCACAGCAAGAAAGGGTTATGGGTTGTGGCTGCATTGTAAGTGGGTTCCTGAGTTCCCATCCAATCTGACATTAGAGTCTTGGAGCTCTTTACACATTGGGGTGGATATTGCAGAGGGGTTGGTGCTCTGGGTGGTGAGACTGGCTTGGTAGTTGAGGTGCACTGCAAAACTATGAGCTCACTCTAGGCAGTCAATCAATGAGTTCACCCTGACAGAGAGAAGGGCTGGGATTTGAACACATTAGGCAGTTCCAACATCCCCTTCACCCACTGCCTGTAACCAGAGATGCTCTACCATGCCCATCTTGGGAATGACTCTGGACTCCTGCCCCATGCACAAATGGTAGCCAGCCAGACCTCCCTGGGTTCACCCAGCACACATGACTGGGACCCAAAGGTAAATATTAGGTACTCTACTGAACCACAGAAGCACATTTCCAGGAACATAGCCTTCAATTTAAAATTTAAAAAAAAATTAATTTTTAAAAATCCATCTACCAGAGGAGCTAGAAACAAGAGATCCCCCAGATACATAAAAATCAATGTAGAAACATAAGAAACATGGACAAGCAAGCTTTATCCTCAACAAACAGCACAGGTTTTCATTCATATCTCGGGAGAGCTTAGCCTGCACTGTGAAAAGAACATGTTCCAAGTACCCTGTTGGTCTTTGATGAATTAGAAACACATTCAGGGGAGGTCCGGCAAGATGGCGGAATAGGAAGGGAGCACACTGATAGTCTGGGGAGAGATAGTTTAATAAAAGTGGAGATACTGCAGGTTCAAGGAAGAGTAGGGGAGGAAACAGCAGAAGAAACTCTTCCGGAACGCGTGACTCACAGCGGACCTGCGTGGAGAGCGTGGGAGCCCACAGTTCGGGACATCAGCGGCAGACTCAACACACCAGCGCTGGAACGCGAGGTGAGCCGAACCTCAATAGCCCGAGACACCGGCAGGCAAGCGGAGAGAGGAGACTAGAGGGAACGACCCCCGGCGGGGGAAGTTCACAAGGCTAACCAGAAGAGAGAGAGAGAGAGAAAAAAGGGTGACTAGTACGGACACGGGTTTCTCTCTCTCCGCTCACCTCTCAAGGGCGAGCAAGACAAAGAGCAGGCGCCATCTTGGACATACGTCATAAGCAGAGCGACCTCAGGTCTGCACCGGCCCTGAGCCTAGCAGAAAAACCTGACTCTGGGCGGGGCGAATTAACAGGAGATTAGGAGCTAGTAAATTTGTGGTGCTACTGAACTGAGACTGTGAAAAAAGAGACGGTGGGGGAGAGAACTCACGGAATTCACGTGAGCACTCTCCAGAGACGCTACAATTCCGTAACTTTGGCAACCCAGTGGGAGGCTGAAGGAGAATTTGAGCCCACTCTGAGGGCCGAACAGATTCCCTGTGGGGATCTTGGGAAAGAGCTTCTGATCTCTGGCTCCTGTGGGTATATCATTTGCCTGCTAACTACCTCCAACTTCGTTCAGCTGTGCGGAATTACTTCCCTTTTGAATCAAAAAAAAAAAAAAAAAGAGAGAGAGAGAGAGATTTACCACGCCTAACCTGGGAGTGTCACCTTTGGCACACCAAACAGAGCTCTCAGGCCACACCCATCTCAAGCCCTAAGGCTCCATCAAAAACAGATAGTCCACTTAATCTAGAGTCATAGTATAACAAGAAAAAGCACCACAGTGAAGAAACCAAATATCTCCAATATGCCAAATAACAAACGCAAAAACCGAGGTAATAAAAACAAGGAAGTCACCATGACGGCCTCAAATGAAAAAGACACCCCAATTCAAGATTATGAAGATGATGACATAGAAGAAATGCAAGAAGCAGATCTCAAAAAATTGATAAGAACATTAAGAAGTTCTCAAAAACAAATTCTGGAACTACACAAATCCTTACTGGACAAGATAGAAAATCTCTCTCGTGAAAATGAAATATTAAGGAGGAATCAAAATGAAATGAAACAACTAGTACAACAGGAAACTGGGATAGTGACTGAAGTGAAGAATTCAATAGATCAAATGAAAAACACAATAGATAGCCTTACAAACAGAATGGGTGAAGCAGAAGAGAGAATATCGGACTTAGAAGACAGAGAACAGGAAAGGATACAGTCAGACCAAAGAAAAGAAGAGGAAATTAGAAATCTGAAACATATTGTCGGGAATCTTCAGGATACTATTAAAAAACCCAACATTCGGGTTCTAGGAGTTCCTGAAGGCATGGAGAGGGAGAAAGGATTAGAAGGCCTCTTTAGTGAGATATTAGCAGAAAATTTCCCAGGTTTGGAGAAGGACAGAGAAATCCTAGTACAGGAAGCCCACAGAACCCCTAATAAACACGACCAAAAGAGATCCTCACCACGACACGTTGTAATTAAACTCTCCACAGTGAAACATAAAGAAAAGATCCTAAAATGTGCAAGAGAGAAACGTCAGATTACTCTCAGAGGATCTCCAATCAGACTCACAGCTGACTTCTCATCAGAAACTCTAAAAGCTAGGAGGGAATGGCGAGATATAGCCCAGGTACTAAGAGAGAACAACTGCCAGCCCAGAATATTATATCCTGCAAAGCTATCATTTGTGAATGAAGGTGAAATAAAGACTTTTCATTGCAAACAGAAATTGAAAGAATTTGTTGCCACTCGTCCAGCCCTGCAAAAGATGCTCAAAGTTGTGTTACACACAGAAACACAGAAACACGGTCATCAATATGAAAGAAGGTAAAGGAAGGAAACCTCACAGCAAAAGATCACAGGGAATTCAAAGCATATATTAGAACTTATCTTTGGCAAATGGCAGGGCAAAGTTACCACTTATCATTAGTCACTTTGAACGTGAATGGCCTGAACTGTCCAGTTAAAAGACACCAATTGGCTGATTGGGTTAAGGAACAAAACCCATCTATTTGCTGCTTACAAGAAACACATCTTTCCAACAAAGATCCATACAGACTGAAAGTGAAAGGCTGGAAAAAGATATACCATGCCAACAGAAATGAAAAAAGAGCGGGCGTAGCCATCTTAATATCGGACAACATAAACTTTACCACAAAAACTGTTAAGAGAGACAAAGAGGGACACTATATCATGATTAAGGGATCAATTCAACAGGAAGATATAACAATTATCAATGTATATGCACCTAACTACAGGGCACCAGTTTATCTAAAAGATTTATTAACGGACTTAAAGGGAGACTTAGACCCCAATACAGTAGTACTGGGGGACTTCAATACTCCACTCTCAGAAATAGACAGATCATCCGGTCAGAAGATCAACAAGGATACAGTAGATTTAAACGACACTATAGCCCAAATGGATCTAACAGATATATACAGAACTTTCAATCCTACAGCTAAAGATTTTACATTCTTCTCAGCAGTACATGGAAGCTTCTCTAGGATTGACCACATACTAGGCCATAAAGCAAGCCTCAGCAAATTCAAAAGAATTAGAATCATACCATGCAGCTTCTCAGACCATAAAGGAATGAAGTTGGAAATTACCAACTCAGGAATCCCTAGAGCATACGCAAACACATGGAGATTGAACAACATGCTCCTGAATGAACAATGGGTCATAGAAGAAATCAAAAGAGAAATCAAAAACTTTCTGGAAGTAAATGAGGATAACAGCACAACATACCAAAACTTATGGGACACAGCAAAAGCAGTGTTAAGAGGAAAGTTTATATCAATAGGTGCCTACATCAAGAAATTGGAAAGACACCAAATAGATGAGCTTTCAATTCACCTCAAGGATCTAGAAAACCTACAGCAAATCAGACCCAAATCTAGTAGGAGAAGAGAAATAATTAAAATCAGAGAAGAAATCAACAGGATTGAATCAAGAAAAACATTACAAAAAATCAGCCAAACGAAGAGCTGGTTTTTTGAAAAAATAAACAAAATTGACACCCCATTGGCCCAACTAACTAAAAAAAGAAGAGAAAAGACCCAAATCAATAAAATCAGAGATGAAAAAGGAAACGTAACAACAGACACCACAGAAATAAAAAGAATCATCAGAAATTACTACAAGGACTTGTATGCCAGCAAACAGGGAAACCTATCAGAAATGGATAGATTCCTGAACACATGCAACCTGCCTAAATTGAACCAGGAAGACATCGAAAACCTAAACAGACCCATAACTGAGACAGAAATTGAAACAGTAATAAAGGCCCTCCCAACAAAGAAAAGCCCAGGACCAGATGGATTCACTGCTGAATTCTACCAGACGTTTAAAGAAGAACTAACTCCAATTCTTCTCAAACTATTCAGAACAATCGAAAAAGAGGGAGTCCTCCCAAATTCTTTCTATGAAGCCAGCATCACCTTAATTCCTAAGCCGGAAAAAGATGCAGCACTGAAAGAGAATTACAGACCAATATCCCTGATGAACATAGATGCAAAAATCCTCAATAAAATTCTCGCCAATAGAATGCAACAACACATCAGAAAGATCATCCACCCAGACCAAGTGGGATTTATCCCTGGTATGCAGGGATGGTTTAATGTGCGCAAGACAATCAATGTGATACACCACATTAACAGACTGCAGAAGAAAAACCATATGATTCTCTCAATAGATGCCGAGAAAGCATTTGATAAAATACAACACCCGTTCATGATGAAAACTCTAAGCAAACTGGGTTTGGAAGGAACATTCCTCAATACAATCAAAGCAATCTATGAAAAACCCACAGCCAACATCCTATTGAATGGAGAAAAGTTGGAAGCATTTCCACTGAGATCTGGAACCAGACAGGGATGCCCACTCTCACCACTGCTATTCAATATAGTTCTGGAGGTTCTAGCCAGAGCTATTAGGCAAGAAAAAGAAATTAAAGGGATACAAATTGGGAAGGAAGAACTCAAACTATCCCTCTTTGCAGATGATATGATTCTGTATTTAGGGGACCCAAAGAACTCTACTAAGAGACTATTGGAACTCATAGAAGAGTTTGGCAAAGTAGCAGGGTATAAAATCAATGCACAAAAATCAACAGCCTTTGTATACACAGACAATGCCATGGCTGAGGAAGAACTTCTAAGATCAATCCCATTCACAATAGCTACAAAAACAATCAAATACCTTGGAATAAACTTAACCAAGGACGTTAAAGATCTCTACAATGAGAATTACAAAACCTTAAAGAAAGAAATAGAAGAGGATACCAAGAAATGGAAAAATCTTCCATGCTCATGGATTGGAAGAATCAATATCATCAAAATGTCCATTCTCCCAAAAGCAATTTACAGATTCAATGCAATACCAATCAAGATACCGAAGACCTTCTTCTCAGATCTGGAAAAAATGGTGCTGAAATTTATATGGAGGCACAAGAGACCTCGAATAGCTAAAGCAATCTTGTACAACAAAAACAAAGCCAGAGGCATCACAATACCAGATTTCAGGACATGCTACAGGGCAGTCGTAGTCAAAACAGCATGGTACTGGTACAGAAACAGATGGATAGACCAATGGAACAGAATTGAAACACCAGAAATCAACCCAAACATCTACAGCCAACTTATATTTGATCAAGGATCTAAAACTAATTCCTGGAGCAAGGACAGTCTATTCAATAAATGGTGCTGGGAAAATTGGATTTCCACGTGCAGAATCATGAAGCAAGACCCCTACCTTACACCTTACACAAAAATCCACTCCACATGGATTAAAGACCTAAATCTACGACCTGACACCATCAAGTTACTAGAGAACATTGGAGAAACCCTTCAAGATATTGGCACAGGCAAAGAATTTCTGGAAAAGACCCGGGAGGCACAGGCAGTCAAAGCCAAAATCAACTATTGGGATTGCATCAAATTGAGAAGTTTCTGTACTGCAAAAGAAACAGTCAGGAGAGTGAAAAGACAACCGACAGAATGGGAAAAAATATTTGCAAACTATGCAACAGACAAAGGGTTAATAACCAGAATCTACAAAGAGATCAAGAAACTCCACAAAAACAAAACCAACAACCCAATTAAGAGATGGGCCAAGGACCTCAATAGACATTTTTCAAAAGAGGAAATCCAAATGGCCAACAGGCACATGAAAAAATGTTCAAGGTCATTGGCAATCAGGGAAATGCAAATCAAAACCACAATGAGGTTTCACCTCACCCCGGTTAGAATGGCTCACATGCAGAAATCTACCAACAACAGATGCTGGCGAGGATGTGGGGAAAAAGGGACACTAACCCACTGTTGGTGGGAATGCAAACTGGTCAAGCCACTATGGAAGTCAGTCTGGAGATTCCTCAGAAACCTGAAGATAACCCTACCGTTCGACCCAGCCATCGCACTCCTTGGAATTTACCCAAAGGAATTTAAATTGGCAAACAAAAAAGAGGTCTGCACCCTAATGTTTATTGCAGCTCAATTCACAATAGCTAAGACCTGGAACCAACCTAAATGCCCATCAACGATAGACTGGATAAAGAAATTATGGGATATGTACTCTTTAGAATACTATACCGCAGTAAGAAACAACGAAATCCAGTCATTTGCAACAAAATGGAGGAATCTGGAACACATCATGCTGAGTGAAATAAGCCAGTCCCAAAGGGACAAATACCATATGTTCTCCCTGATCGGTGACGACTGACTGAACACCAAGAGGGAAACCTGTTGGAGTGAGGTGGACACTATGGGAAATGGTGGCTTGATCAGCATAGCCCTGACTGTTAATGAACAACTAAATACATTATCCCTCTTTGTAGTTTTTTTTATCTGTTCTACTTAATATGACTGGTTTAGATCTGTAATTGATGCACAGTTATTCTTAAGTGTTGAAAATTAACTGAAATGTGATCCCTGTTGAACATGGTGGTGGGAATGGGAGAGGGAAGAGATGTATAATTTGGGACATGCTCAGGCTGACTTGCCCCAAGTGGTGGAGTTGGAAGCATACCAGGGGATTCCAATTCAATCCCATCGAGGTGGCATGTACCAATGCCATCTCACTGTTCCAGGTGATCAGTTTCAGTTCACAGTTGGTCATGGTGAAGGGACTGGGAGTCAAAGGGAGCACATAGACAAGTCTAGTACCTGCTAACGCTAACTGATGGAGTAAATAAAGGGGAGAGTGATCCAACATGGGAAGTGAGATACTCAGCAGACTCATAGAATGGCAGATGTCCTAAATAGCACTCTGGCCTCAGAATCAGCCCTAAAGGCATTCGGAGCTGGCTGAAAAGCTCATGAGAGTATTTCAGGCATGGAAAGCCAAGACACTCTGGCAAAAGATCTCTGCGAGTGAGATCCCAGTGGAAAGAACAGGCCATCAAAGAAGGAGGTACCTTTCTCTGAAGGGAGGAGAGAACCTCCACTTTGACTATGACCTTGTCTAAACAAGATAAGAGTTGGAGAACTCAGAGGGCTTCCATAGCCTTGGAAACTCATGACTGGAGCATAGGGAGATTACTGATGCCATAGACAGGAGTGTCAATTGGTAAAGTCAACAACAGGAGTCACTGTGCACTTACTCCTCATGTAGGATCTCTGTCCTTAATGTGCTGTACATTGAGATTTAATGCTATAACGAGTACTCAAACAATATATTTCACTTTGTGTTTCTATGGGGGTGCAAACTGTTGAAATCCTTACTTAATGCATACTAAACTGATCCTCTGTAAAAAAAAAAAAAAAAAAAAAAAAGAAAGAAATTATCAATTCCCAACTTGACTCTCACTGGGATTAAACATGACAATAGGTCTGCTCTGATTTCATCATCATTTAAAAAAATCATCTATTATTTTTCACTTTATGTTTCTGTGTGGGAGCAAACTGTTGAAATCCATACTTAATGTATACTAAGCTGATCTTCTGTATATTAAGAGAATCGAAAATGAATTTTGATGTGAATGGAAGGGGAGAGGGAGTGGGAAAGGGGAGGGTTGTGGGTGGGAGGGACGGTATGGGGGGAAAGCCATTGTAATCCATAAGTCGTACTTTGGAAATTTATATGCATTAAATAAAAGTTTAAAAAAAAAAAAAAAAAAGAAACACATTCAGTAAACCTGAACTGAACCTGGAGCCAAGTCTTACCATAACCCAAACTTTCAGCCTAGAGCCAAGCCCTGCTGCCATCAGCGGAGCCACTCAACTGACCTTCAGATGCATAAGTGAGAAATAATTACTAACACTGTATACCACTGAGATTTTGTACTCACTCTGTTATATAGAATTTTCATGGCAATAGTGGGCAGATACAAAGACTTTTTGGAGTTCCATTTAAGAATTTTGGTACAGGATATGTTTCACCTAAAACAGGATAAAGATGATTTTCTGGAACGGTACAAACCAAGCCAACCTATATACAATGCTCTCCATTAGAAATAGGTTTAAGGAAAGGAGCTTAGATTATGGGAGAATTAAATGGAAACTGTTGCCTTTTATTGTATGTTCTTCATTTTCTAAATGCATACAAGTATTATTACTTTTGCAATCTGAAAAGAAATAAAATTTAGAAACGTCATTTGTAAAATTCCAAAAAATAAAGGAAATTAGGTAGAAGAGAAGACAAACATATATTAAAACTTTATTATGTTCCAAAAAAAAAAAAAAAAAAAAAAAAAAAAAAAAAAAAGAAACATGGACAAGAAATGAAATATGATTTCCCAAAATGGACACAATAATACATTAAGATTGGACTATGAAGAAGAGGAGACTGACAAAATGCCTGAAAAGGAATTCAAAAAGAATCATTACAAGACTACTAAAAAACAGAGAGAACAGTTGAATGAAATAAGTAAATCCATACATGATACTGATGAGAAATTCTATAAAGAGAGGAAAATACTGAAGAAAGCCCAAAAAAATATTAGAAATCAAGTATTCAATAAGTCAAATTAAAAATATATTGGAAAGCCTAACAACAGACTTGGTAAGGAAGATGAAAAAACATCAGACCTATAAGACTGGGTTTTTCAGATGTTTCAGTCAGACAAAGAAAATAAGTTAGAAAGACTGAAAACAGTGTTCAGGATCTATGGGAGACCACCAAATGGTCAAATAGTCTTAGGACTTCTCGAAGGTATGGAAAATTATAATCGTATAGAAAACTTATTCAGTGAAATAATAGCATAAACTGACTCCAATGTGGAGAAAGATATGGACATTCAAATATAGGAAACACATAGAACCCAAACAAACATGATTGGGAAAGATCCTCACCAAGATATGTGACAAACTTTCAAAAGTAAAACAAAAAGAGAACAACCTAAAATATGCAAGAGAGAAATGCCAGATTACCTTTAAAGGATAGCCAAGCTGACTATCAGCAGATTTCTCAACATAAACCCTAGAGGCCAGGGGATATGGAGATAAAGTCCAAGTTCTTTTTTTAAGATTTATTTATTTATTTGAAAGTCATAGTTACACAGAGAGAAAAGGACAGGCAGAGAGACAGAGAGAGAGAGAAGTCTTCTATCCGCTGGTTCATTCCCTAATTGGCCGCAATGGCTGGAGCTGCACCCATCCAAAGCCAGGAGCCAGGAGCTTCTTCAAGGTCTCCCATGCAGGTACAGGGGCCCAAGGACATGGGCCATCTTTTACTGTTATCCCAGGCCATAGCAGAGAGTTGGATTGGAAGTGGAGCAGCCGGGACTGGAACCAGTGCCCATTTGGGTATAAGCACTGAAGGCAGCAGCTTTCCCCGTAACGCCACAGCGCCAGCTCCGAAGTCCAAGTTCTAAAAGAAAAAGAAAAACTGCCGGGGCTGGCATTATGGTAGAGGAGGTTTGGCCTGCCACCTGTGAAGCCAGACCCCACTTGGACACCAGTTCAAGTCCTATCTGCTCCATTTCCTATTGAGTTCCCTGCTAGAGTGCCTGCGAGGGCAGCGAAGAGTGATCCAAGTACTTGGGTTTCAGGCACCCACATGTGAGACCCAGATGAAGTTCCAGGCTCCTGCTCCAGCTTTTCCCAGTCCCAGCTCTTGGGGACATTTGGAGAGTGAACCAGTGGATGGAGGATCTCTGTCTCTCTCTGTGTTCTTCTATTTCTCTGCAACTGTCTTTTAAGTAAATAAATATATCTTTTTAAAAAATGCCAGCCCAGAAAATGTTACCCAGTGAAGCTCTCATTCATAAATGAGGGTGAAATAAAGACATTCCAAGACCAGGAAAAATTTAAAGAATTTGTCATTACCCAACCAGCCTTAGGTAATACTTTATCCATTTTAGTATTTTTTTTTTTGTTGTAGTACCATTGGTTGAACTCTGTAATTAACACACAATTATTCTTAGGTGTTTAAATTTTAACTGAAAAGTGATCCCTGTTAGGAATTTGGAAAACATTATGTTGAGTGAAATAAGCCAATCCCAAAGGGACAAATACCACTTGTTCTCCTTGATAGGTGACAACTAACTGAGCACCAAAAAGGAAACCTGTTAAAGTGAAATGAACACGGTGACTTGATCAGCCCTCACCCTGACTGTTGATGAGCAGCTTAATATGTTATCCCTCTTAGTATTTTTTTGTTTGTTTGTTCTACTTAATACTTTTGGTTGAATACTGTAATCAATACACAAGTCTTCTTAAGTGCTGAAACTTAGCTGAAAAGTGATCGCTGTTAAATATAAGAGTGGGAATAAGAGAGGGAAGAGATGTGCAATTCGGGACATGCTCAAGCTGACTTACCTCAAACAGTAGAGTTAGAAACATACCAGGGAATTCGAATTCAATCCCATCGAGGTGGCATGTACCAATGCCATCTCACTAGTCCAAGTGATCAATTTCTGTTCACAATTGATCGTAATGATAGGACTAAGAACCAAAGGGATCACATAAACAAGAATAGTGTCTGCAAATACTAGCTGATAGAATAAAAAAGGGAGAGAATGGTCCAACATGGGAAGTGAGATACACAGCAGACCCATAGAATGGCAAATGTCCTAACAGCACTCTGGCCTCATAATCAGCCCTTAAGGCATGTGGATCCGGCTCAAATGCCCATGAGAGTATTTCAGGCATGGAAAGCCAAGACACTCTGGAAAAAAAAAAAACCTAAAGAATGATCTCTGCGAGTGAGATTCCAGTGGAAAGAACGGGTCATCAAAGATGGAGGTACCTTTCTCTGAAGGGAGGAGAGAACTTCCACTTTGACCATGGCCTTGTCTAAAAATTATCAGAGTCAGTGAACTCAGGGGGCTTCCATAGCCTTGGCAGCTCATGACAAGAGCCTAGGGTGATTACTGACACCATACACAAGAGTGTCAATTTGTTAAGTCAACAACAGGAGTCACTCTGCACTTACTCCTCATGTAGGATCTCTGTCCTTAGTGTGCTGTACATTGAGATTTAATGCTATAATTAGTACTCAAACAGTATTTTTCACTTTGTGTTTCTATGTGGGTGCAAACTGTTGAAATCTTTACATAATATATGCTAAACTGATCTTCTGTATATAAAGAGAATCAAAAATGAATCTTGGTATGAATGGAAGGGGAGAGGGAGTGGGAAAGGGGAGGGTTGCGGGTGGGAGGGACGTTATGGGGGGGAAGCCATTGTAATCAATATTCTGTACTTTGGAAATTTATATTCATTAAATAAAAGTTAAAAAAAGACAAAAAAAGAAATTATACTTAATGTATGTACTATACACAAAAACAGAAGATAGCATGATGAAAGAGCATGAAGGCAGAAAACCTCCTAGTAACAAAAAAGGAGACTCAAAACCAGCAATAGGAATATTAATGGAAAAATGGCAGAAACAAGTCATTACTTATCAACAATAATTTTCAAAGTAAATGCATGAAACACTACAATTAAAATATATATAGACTGGCTGAATGAGTAAAATTGAAAAAAAAGACCCATCTAAATGCTACCTACCTGAAACATACTTCACCAAAGAGACAATCAGACTGAAAGTTAAAGGATAGAAAAGATATTCCACACAAATGGAAATAAAAAATGAGCAGGAATAGCTACTTTCATATAATATAAACTTGACTTTAGACAAAAACTGTTTAAAAAGACAAAGAAAGTCATTATGTAATGATGAAGGACAGATTCAAAAAGAAGAGGTGACTGTTAAATGTATATGTACCCAGTGCCAGGACACACAGCAGTTTAATAACATAAATGTTAATGGATCTACAGAAAGTTATAAACTCCAATACAGTAATAATAGAGGACGTCAACATCCCACTTTCATCAACAAGAGAACAACCAGACAAAATAATAACAATGAAACTAATCTGCACTTTAGACTAAATGGAACTAATAGATATCTAAAGAACATTTCATCTCACAGCCACAGAATATATTCTTTTCATCAGTGCATGGAACATTCTCTAGAATACACCCTATATAAGGCTATAAAACAAGTCTCTACAAATTAAAAAAATGAATTCATGTCATTTTTTACCACAATAGAAAAAAGCTTGAAATTAACAACAAAATAAATTCTAGAAAGTATACAAAGGCATACAGATAAGAAAACATGCTCCTGAACAACAGGAGAGTCATAGAAGAAATCAAAAGGGAAATAAAAAAAATTCCTTGAAACTAATGAAAATGAAAACACAACATATTAAAATTTATGGTATGTCCCAGAACCAGTGCTAAAAGTTTATAGCAATAAGTGCCTACATCAAAAGATTGGAAAGCTATCTAATAAATGATCTTACAATCTGTCTCAATGACTAGAAAAACTAGAACAAACGAAACCTGAAATTAGTAGAAGAGAAAGAATAAAAATTAGGGAAGAAATAAACAAAACAGAAATTTTTAAAATCCTATACAAAAGATCAGTAAAATGAAGTAAGTTTTTTGAAAAGTATAAAATTAATAAAGCATTGGCTCAACTAATCAAAAAATAAATAAATATAAGAGAGGACCCAAGGCCTGCGCCATGGCTCACTTGATTAATCCTCTGCCTGTGGCACCAGCATCTCATATAGGCACTGGGGTCTAGTCCCAGTAGCTCCTCTTCCAGTCCAGCTCTCTGCTGTGACCTGGGAAAGCAATGGAGGATGACCCAAGCGCTTGGGACCCTGCACCCACATAGGAGACCAGGAGGAAGCATCTGGCTCCTGGCTTTGGATCGGTGCAGTGCCGGCCGTGGTGGCCACCTGGGGAATGAACAAACAGAAGGAAGACCTCTCTTTCTCTCTCTCTCTCTCTCTCCTCTCTCTCTCTCTCTCACTGTCTAACTCTATCTGTCAAGTAAAAGAGAGAGAGAGAAGACCCAAATTAATAAAATAGGAAATGAAAAGGGAGATTTACAACTGATACCACAGAAATATAAATAATAATTAGGAATTGTTACAGTTATATGCCAACAAATGGGAAAATCTTGAAGAAATGGACAGATTTCTGGACACATAAAATTTACCAAAACTGAGGCACAAAGACATAGAAAACTAGAATAGATCAATAACCAAGACTGAGATTAAACCAAGTAACAAAGAGTCTAAAAAAAAAAAGGACTGGATTGCTTCACTGCTTAATTCTACCAAAGTTTCAAAGAATTAATCTTAATTCTTCTCTATTCAAAACAACTGAAAGGGGGAGAACCCTTCCAAACTCATTCTATGAGGCCAGCATAAATTTAATTACAAAACCAGAGAAATATACAACTAAAAAAAGAGAACTATTGACCAATATCCCTGATAAACCTAGATGCAAAAGTCCTCAACAAAATACTAGCAAATCTAATCCAACAACACATCAAAATGATCATCAACTGTAACCAAGTATGATTTATCCCAGGGATGCAGGGATGGTTCAACATATACAAATCAATAAACATGAAATATCACAGCAACAAAATGATGGACAAAAACCATATAATTATCTCAATAGGTACATAAAAAGTATTTAATAAAATATAACATCATTTGATGATTTTAAAAAACTTTTTTAAGATTTTTAAATTTTATTTACGTTACACAGATTTCATGTATTTCATATATACAGATTTAAGAACATAGTGATATTTCCCACAAGGAACATACTTCAACACAATCAAGCCAATATATGACATACCCACAGCCGGCATCATAATGAATGAGACAAAGCTAGAAGCATTTCCAGTAACATCCAGAGGCAGAGAGGGGTGCCCATTATCACCACTATTATTCAAAACAAGTCTGGAAAATTTAGCCAGAGCCACTAGGCAAGAAAAAGAAATCAAATGAACACAAATTATAAAAGAGGAAATCAAGTTATCCCTGTGTTAGGATTACATGATCCTTTATATAGGGTAACAAAAAGAATCTACTGATAGAGAGGGAGGGAGCACAGCGAAGGTCCACTAAGGGAAGGTTCAAAGAGGGGCGAGAATTTGTAGTTTTTAAGGATCTAAAAGCCCTTCCTGAAACTGGGGAGATAGGGTGGACATGCAAGGAGGACACGGACAGCTGAGACTCAGGACACCAGCAGGAGTGTGTACGCACCAGCGCTGGAAAGCTATCATTTATGAATGAAGGGGAAATAAAGATCTTCCACGAGAAACAGAAACTGAAAGAATTTGTATCCACGCGTCCTACCCTACAACACTTGTTCAAAGAAGTGCTGCACACAGAAATACAAAAACAAGAACTTCACTGCAAAAAAAAGCGAGTGTAGTAACCCACAAACAAAGTTCAAAATACATAAACAGCTCGTTTCAGGAAACATGAAGCGGAAAAGACAGTACTTAACAGTAATCACATTGAATGTGAATGGTCTTAATTCCACGACAAAGAGACATAGACTAGCTGATTGGATAAAGAAAGAGAATCCATCTATATGCTGCCTTCAGAAGATACACCTCATCAGCAAAGATGCACGCCAACTGAAAGTGAAAGGATGGAAAAAGATACTCCAAGCTAATGGAAATCAAAAAAGAACTGGTGTGGCCATTCTAATATGAGACAAAATAGACTTTAACATAAAAACTATTAAAAGAGACAGAGAAGGGCACTATATAATGATTAAAGGATCTATCCAACAGGAAGATATTACTATTATAAATGTATATGCACCTAATTACAGGGCGCCTGGCTACCTGAAGTAATTACTAAAGGATTTAAAGGGAGATATAGACTCAAATACAATAGTTACAGGGGACTTCAACACCCCACTCTCACCAATGGACAGATCAACCAGACAGAAATTCAACAAGGAAACAACTGAGCTAATTGACACCATAGACCAAATAGACCTAATAGATATCTTCAGAACCTTCCACCCCACAGACACAGAGTTCACGTATTTCTCCCCAGTACATGTAACATTCTCTGGGATTGACCATATACTAGGCCATAAAGGGAGCCTCAACAAATTCAAAAAAATTGAAATTATACCATGCAGCTTCTCAGACCATAGCGCAGTGAAACTTGAAATCAACAACCCAAGAATCTCTACAGCATATGCAAATATATGGAGAATGGACAACATGATCCTAAATGAACAGCGGGTCATCGAAGAAATTAAAAGAGAAATCAGATCAAAACCACAATGAGGTTTCACCTCACTCCGGTCAGATTGGCTTACATACAGAAATCAACCAACAACAGATGCTGGCGAGGATGTGGAGAAAAGGGGACACTAATCCACTGTTGGTGGGAATGCAAACTGGTAAAGCCACTATGGAAGACAGTCTGGAGAGTCCTCAGAAACCTGAATATAGCACTACCACAGGACCCAGCCATCCCACTCCTTGGGATATACCCAAATGGAATTAAAGGGGAGAAAAAAGCCATTTGCACCTCAATATTTGTTGCAGCTCAATTCACAATAGCTAAGACATGGAATCAACCTAAATGTCCATCAACGGATGAATGGATAAAGAAACTATGGGATATGTACTCTATGGAACACTATACAGCAGTAAAAAAACAATGAAATTCGGGCATTTACAACAAAATGGAGGAAGCTGGAAAACATCATGCTGAGTGAAATAAGCCAGTCCAAAGGGATAAATATCACATGTTCTCCCTGATCAATGGCAACTAAATGAGCACCTAAAATGATACCCATTGACGTGAAATGGACACTATGAGAGACAATGACATGAGCAGCCCTTGGCTAGACTATTGAGGAACAACTTACTATTTTGTTCCTTTAGTATTTTTGTTGTTGTTGTTGTTGCTCGATTTGCCCTACACAAGACCACTGGTTGAACTCTGCAATCAATGCACAACCATTCTTAAGCGTTTCAAAATTAACAGAAAATTGATCTCTGTGGAACATGGGAGTGGGAACAAGAGAGGGAGGAGATATATAGGAAGGCACATACTCACTCAGACCTACCTCCAATGGTGGAACTAGAAATGTGCCAGGGGATTTCAACTCAACCTTACCAAGGAGGCAGGTACCAATGCCAGCACACTTGGTAAAGTGACAAATATAAATACACAACTGATCTAAAAGATAGGGTAAGTGGTAAAGAGATTACACAAATAAGACCAGTGTAAGCAAATAATGAAAGATAGAATCAAAAGGGAGAGAATGATCCTGCGGGGGAAGCAGAACACACAGCAGACTCATAGAATGGCAAATGCCCAAAACAGCACTCCTGCCTCAGAATCAACCCTTGGGACATTCGGATCTGACTAAAAGGTCCATGAGAGTCTCACAGGCATGGAACGCCATGACACGGTGGCAAAAAAAAAAATCTAAATGAAGGATCCTGGTGAACAACACCCCAGCAGAAGGATCAGGCCATCAAGGAGAGAGCACCTTTTTCTGAAGGGAGGAAGGAACCTCCACTGTGATATGGCCTTGACTAAACAAATTCAGAGTTGCTGAACTCAAGGGGCTTCCATAGCCTAGACAGCTCATAGCAAGAGTCTCGGGTGATTGCTGACATCATAAATAAGAGTGCCAATTGTTAAAACAACAAAGGGAGTCACTGGGTTCATGCTCCCCACACAGGATCTCTGTCCTTAATATGTTTAACTATGAAACTCAAAAACAACACTACTAGTCGAACAATACCCTATACCTGGTTCAGTTGTGTGAGGGCAGCCTGTTGAAATCCTTGCTTAGTATATACTAAGTTGATCTTCAATATATGAAGGTAATTGAAAATGAAATGTGACGAAGGGTGGGATGGGAGAGGGAGTGGGTGAGGGGAGGGCCATGGGAGGTCGGGAGGTCGGGGGGAAGCCACAACAATACAAAAGATGCATTTTATATTTTACTTAAAACTATTGGTTGAACTCTGTAATTATTACACAATTACTCTTAGGTGTTTAATTAATGCTATAACTAGTACTCAAATAGTATTTTACACTTTGTGTTTCTGTGTGGGAGCAAAATGTGGAAATCTTTACTTAACATATGCTAAATTGATCTTCTGTATGTAAAGATAATTGAAAATTAATCGTGATGTGAAGGGGAAGGGGAGAGGGAGTGGGAGAGGGGAGCATTGTGGGTGGGAGGGAAGATACGGGGATGAGGAGGCTATTGTGGTCCTTAAGCTGTACTTTGGAAATTTATGCTCATTAAATAAAAATTAAAAAAAAGAATCTACTAACAGACTTCTGGAACTTATAAGAGAATTCCGAAAACTTGCAGAATACAAAATAAATGCACAAAAATCAATAGCATCCTTATACACCAACAATACCTAAGAATCCATAAGATCAGTCTCATTAACAACAGCTATAAAAAATTTAAATAACTTGGAATAAATTTAACCAAGTATGTGAAAGATCTCTACAATGAAAATTACAAAACACTAATGTAAGGAATAGAAGAAACACAAAAAATGGAAATCTTTCCCATTTTCATTGGCTGGAAAAATTAATGTCAGCAAAATGTTCATATTAGCAAAGGCAATGTACAGACTCAGTGTGACCCCAATCAAAACACCAAGGACATTCTTCACAAATCAAGAAAAAACAATCCTAAAATTCACATGGAAACATAAAACTCCCAATAGTGAAAAAATTATAAACAATAAAAACAGTCATAAGCATCATGATACATACTACAGGGCTATTATTATCAATACAACCTGATACTGGACAAAAATAAAGACAAATGGAACAAAATAGAAACCCCAAAAATTAATCTACACATCTACAACCATCTAATGTTTGACAAATGAGCGAAAATCACTCCCTAGAGCAAGGACTGTCCCTTCCACAAATGATATTGGGAAACTTGGATTTCCACATGCAAAACTTTGAAACAAAACCCCTACCTTACACCCTCCACACATGCAAAAAAAACTCAAAATGGATAACGGATCTGAACCCAAGACCTGAAACCATCACATTACTACAGAAGAACATATAGAAGAACATGTTTAGGCAAGACATTGGCCTAAACAAAGAATTCTTGGATAGAGTCCAGAAGCACAAGCAATAAAAGCAAAAATAGACAAAAAGCTTCTGCATCACAAAGGAAACCATCAACAGAAGTGAAGCAGGATCTGACAGAAAAGGAGAAAATATTTTCTACCTATGCATCTGATAAAGGATTAATATCTAGAATTTGTAAGAAGCTCAAGCAACTCAACAACAACAAAGCAAGCAACCCCATTAAGAAATGAGCAAAGGATATGAACAGGCATTTATCAATAGAAACACAAATGGTCAACAGACACATGAAAGAATGTTCAGAATCACTAGCTATCAGGGAAATGTAAATTAAAACCACAATAAAGTATCACCTCACCTCAGAATGGCTTTCAGCCAAAAATCAAAAAATAATAAATACTGGTGAGGATGTGAAGAAAAAGTTACATAAATACCCTGTTGGTGGGAATGCAAATTGGTACAACTATGGTCAAAAACAGTTTGCAAATTCCTCAGAAAACTAAAAATAAATCTACCATATGAACCAGCCATCCCATTCCTGGAAATATATTCAAAGGAAATGAAACCAGCACATGAAATAAATACCTGCACTCCCATGTTTATAGCAGCTCAATGCACAACAGCTACGATACAGAATCAACCTAGATATCCATCAACAGTTGATTAGATAAAGAAAATACCTATAAGATAGATAGATAGATAGACAGACAGACAGACAGACAGATATGATGGAATATTACTCAGTCATAAAAAGAATGAAATCCTGATATTTGTAATAAAATGAATGCAGCTAGAGATCATTATGCTTCGTGAAATAAGCTCAACACACAAAGACACATACCATATGCTTTCTCTTATTTATGGTGGTTAACAGTTTGTGGATATAATATCATGTGGTATATAGTTATAAATATTGCTTCACTGAATCATACCATAAAATAGACAATATCCTCTCCTTTCCCACATTCAAAAAACATGGAGGGGTGGATGTGAGGTCTCTTGGGGTACCAGTAATCTTTTGTTCTTAGCTTATGTGTTAGCTATGAGTGTGATCATAGGACAAAAAACACATTTATATGTATATTAACATTCCCTTTTTGCTATATATAATACTGTATTTCAATAAGATGTTTTAAAAATAACCAGCAAAAATGATCAACAAAATAAAGACCTAATTCTTTAAAAAGATAAGCAACATTGACAAACCCTTAACTGGACTATGGAAAAAAGAAAGTGCAAATAAATAAAATTAAAGATGGAAAGGGAGAGATTATAACTGATACCACAAAAATACAAGATAAATTTGAGATTATTACAAATAATTAGATGCCTGTAAACTTGATAACATAGAAGGAACAAATGCCTAGAAATAACAATCTTCCCAAATTGAATTGTGAAGAAATAGATTAATAAAAAAAAAAAACTGAGGGTGTGTGGGAGAACTCACAGTGTGCCTGAGATGTGACTACTCTTTGTGGGAGACACCACAAACTCGGAAACCTTGGCAACCCAGTGGGAGACATTGCAGGGGAATTTGAGCTTACACTGAGGACTGCACAGATCCTTTGTGTGGACTTTGGGACAGACCAGATGAATATTATACCCACTGGGGATGGCACTCAAGCATGAATGCCATCAAGGAGAAGAGATCAGCTGAGCAGAATTCCTTCCCTTCTGAATAAAAAAAAAGAGAGAGAGAGAAGATTTACCATGCCAAACCTGGGTGTGTCGCTTTGGCACACCCTTAACCTTGAAGAACTGAACAGAGCTCTCTGGCCACACCCACCACAAGCCTCTAGAGATTGAGCAAAAGCAGACAGTCCACTTAATCTAGATTCATAGTATAATAAGAAAAGCCACCACAGCAAGGAAAAAAAAAAAGAAAAAGAAACCAAAGAATATTTCCACAAGGCCAAACAACAAACACAGAAACTGAGGAAACAAGAACAAGGAAGACACTATTATGCCCCCAAATGAAGATGACACTCCAATACAAGATTATGAAGATGATGAGATAGAAGAAATGCAAGATATGGATTTCAAAAAATTATGATAAGAACATTTAGAAGTTATAAAAACAAATGCATGAACTACAGATATCCATACTGGACAGGATAGAAAATCTCTCTCATGAAAATGAAATCTTAAGGAGGAATCAAAATGAAAAAAGGAATTTAGTAGAACATGAAATTCAGACATGGAAAAGAAATCAAAAAAAATCAAAATGAAGAATTCATTGGAACAAATGACAAACATATTTGAGAAACTTAAAAACAAAATCAGTGAGATAGAAGAGAGAATATGGGACTTAGAAGACATAGCACAGGAAAGTATACAGTCAAACCAAAGAAAAGAAGAGGAAATTAGAAATCTAAAAAATATTGTGGGGAATCTACAGGATACTATTTAAAAACTCAATATTCGGGTTCTACAAATTCGTGAATGCATGGAGAGGGAGAAAGGATTAGAAGGCCAAATTCATGAGATACTAGCAGAAAACTTCTCGGGTTTGGAAAAGGAAAGAACATCCAAATACAGGAAGCACACAAAATTCCCAATAGACATGACCAGAAAATATCCTTCCCACGACACACTGTAATCAAACTCACCACAATGAAACATAAAGAAAAGATTCTAAAATGTGCAAGAGAAAAATGTCAGATTACTCTCAGAGTAATCCAATCCAATTAGACTCACAACATACTTCTCCACAAAAACCCTACAGGCTAGAAGGGAATGGCAAGACATAGCCCAGGAACTAAGAGAAAAAAACTGCCAGCCCAGAATATTACATCCTGCAAATCTCTCATTTGTGAATGAAGGTGAAATAAAGACCTTTCATAGCAAACAGAAATTGAAAGAATTTGTCGCCACTCATCCAGCCCTGCAAAAGATGCTAAAAGATGTGTCACACTGAAACACAAAAACACAGCCATCAATACGAAAGAAGGTAAAGGAAGAAAACCTCCCAGTAAAAGTTCACAGGAAGTTCAAAGCATATATTAGAAATAACTTTGGGAAAATGGCAGGGCAAAGTTACTACTTATCAATAGTCACATTGAATTTTTTTTTCTAACAGGCAGAGTGGACAGTGAGAGAGAGAAAGACAGAGAGAAAGGTATTCCTTTGCCGTTGGTTCGCCCTCCAATGGCCACCGCGGCCCGCGCACCACACCAATCCGAAGGCAGGAGCCAGGTACTTATCCTGGTCTCCCATGGGGTGCAGGGCCCAAGAAGTTGGGCCATCCTCCACTGCACTCCCTGGCCACAGCAGAGAGCTGGCCTGGAAGAGGGGCAACCGGGACAGAATCCAGGGCCCCAACCAGGACTAGAACCCAGTGTGCTAGCGCCGCAAGGCGGAGGATTAGCCTAGTGAGCCGTTGTGCCGGGCCACATTGAATGTTAATGGCCTCAACTCTCCAGTTAAAAGACACAGATTGGCTAAATGGATTAAAAACAAAATACATCTATCTGCCACTTATAAGAAATACATCTTACCAACAAAGATGCATGCAGACTGAAAGTGAAAGTTTGGAAAAAGATATTCCATGCCAACAGAAATGAAAAAAGAGCTGGTGTAGCCATCTTAATATCAGACAAAAAAAAAAAACTTTAACACAAACACTGTTAAAAGAGACAAAGAGGGGCACTATATAATGATTAAGGGATCAATTCAACGGGAAGATGTAACTATTATAAATGTATATGCACCTAATTACAGGGCACCAGTTTATTTAAAAGATATGTTAAGGGACTTAAAGGGAGACTTAGACTCCAATACAATAGGATTGGGGGACTTCAATACTCCACTCTCAGAAATAGAAAGATCAACAGGACAGAAGATCAACAAGGATACAGTAGATTTAAATGACACTATTGCACAATTGGGGCTAACAGATAACTACAGAACTTTTCATCCTACACATAAAGCATTTACATTCTTCTCAGCAGCACATGGAACCTACTCTAGAACTAACCACATACTAGGCCATAAAGCAAGTCTCAGCAAATTCAAAAGAATTGGAACCATACTATGCAACTTCTCAGACCATAGAGGAATGAAGTTGGAAATTAGCAACTCAGGAATCCCTAGAGAGTATGCAAACACATGGAGACTGAACAACATGCGCCTGAATGAACACTGGGTCATAGAAGAAATCAAAAGAGAAATCAAAAACTTTCTGGAAGTAAATGAGGATAACAGCACAACATATCAAAACTTATGGGATACAGCAAAAGCAGTTTTAAGAGGAAAGTTTATATAAATAGGTGCCTACATCAAGAAATTGAAAGGCACCAAACAGATGAGCTTTCAGGGCATCTCAAGGATCTAGAAAAACTGCAACAAACCAGACCCAAAACTATTAGGAAAAGAGAAATAATTAAAATTAGAGAAGAAATGAACAGAATGGAATACAAAAAACACTACAAAAGATCAGCCAAACGAGGAGCTGGTTTTTTTGAAAAAATAAACAAAATTGACAAACCATTGACCCAACTAACTAAAAAAAAAGAAAGACCCAAATCAATAAAATCAGAGATGAAAAAGGAAACGTAACAACAGACACCACAGAAATAAAAAGAATCATCAGAAATTACTACAAGGACTTGTATGCCAGCAAACAGGGAAATCTATCAGAAATGGATAGATTCCTGGACACATGCAACCTACCTAAATTGAACCATGAAGACATAGAAAACCTAAACAGACCCATAAGTGAGACAGAAATTGAAGCAGTAATAAAGGCCCTCCCAACAAACAAAAGCCCAGGACCAGATGGATTTACAACTGAATTCTACCAGACATTTAAAGAAGAACTAACTGCAATTCTTCTCAAATTATTCAGAACTATCAAAAAACAGGTAATCCTCCCAAACTCTTTCTATGAAGCCAGCATCACCTTAATCCCTAAGCCAAAAAAAAAGAAAGAAAGAAAAGAAAGAACATTGAAAAAAATTACAGACCAATGTTCCTGATGAACATAGATGCAAAAATCCTCAATAAAATTGTGGCCAATAGAATACAACAACATATCAGAAAGATCATCCACCCAGACCAAGTGGAATTTATCTCTGGCATGGAGGGATGGATCAATGTTCACAAATCAATCAATGTGATATACCACATTGACAAACTATAGAAGAAAAACCATATGATTATCTCAATAGATGCAGAGAAAGCATTTGAAAAATACAACACTCTTTCATGATGAAAACTCTAAGCAAATTGGGTATAGAAGGAACTTTCCTCAGCACAATCAAAGCAATTTATTAAAAACCCACGGCCAGCATCCTATTGAATGGGGAAAAGTTGGAAGCATTTCCACTGAGACCTCATACCAGACAGGGATGCCCACTCTCACCACTGCTATTCACCATAGTTCTGGAAGTTTTAGCCAGAGCCATTAGGCAAGGTAAAGAAATTAAAGGAATACAAATTGGGAGGAAGAACTCAAACTATCCCTCTTTGAAGATGATATGATTCTTTATTTAGAGGATCCAAAGAACTCTACTAAAAGACTATTGGAACTCACAGAAGAGTTTGGGAAAGTAGCAGGATATAAAATCAATGCACAAAAATCAACAGCCTGTCCAGCACTGTGGCTCACTAGGCTAATCCTCCACCTGTGCCGCCAGCACCCCTGGTTGGGGCACTAGATTCTGTCCCGGTTGCTCCCCTTCCAGTCCAGCTCTCCTCTTTGGCCTGGGAAGGCAGTGGAGGATGGCCCAAGTGCTTTGGTCCTGCACTTGCATGGGAGACCAGGAGGAAGCAACTGGCTCCTGGCTTCTGATTGGCACAGCATGCTGGTCTCAGCATGCTGGCTGTAGCAGCCATTTGAGGGGTGAGACAACAGAAGGAAGACCTTTCTCTCGGTCTCTCTCTCTCTCACTCACTGTCTAACTCTGCCTGTCAAAAAAAATCAACAGCCTTTGTATACACAGGCAATGCCACGGCTGAGAAAGAACTGCTAAGATCAATCCCATTCACAATAGCTACAAAAACAATCAAATACCTTAGAATAAACTTAACCAAGGACGTCAAAGATCTCTACAATGAAAATTACAAAACCTTAAAGAAAGAAATAGAAGAGGATACCAAAAAAAATGGAAAAATCATCCATGTTCGTGGATTGGAAGAATCAATATCATCAAAATGTCCATTCTCCCAAAAGCAATTTATAATTTCAATATGATACCAATCAAAATAATAAGGACATTCTTCTCAGATCTGGAAAAAAATGATGCTGGAATTCATATGGAGGCAAAGGAGACCTCACAAATAGCTAAAGCAATCTTGAACAACAAAAATAAAGCCAGAGGCATCACAATACCAGATTTCAGGACATGCTACAGGGCAGTTGTAATCAAAACAGCATGGTACTGGTACAGAAACAGATGGATAGACCAATGGAACAGAATAGAAACACCAGAAATCAACCCAAACATCTACAGCCAACTTATATTTGATCAAGGATCTAAAACCAATTCCTGGAGCAAGGACAGTCTATTCAATAAATGGTGCTGGGAAAACTGGATTTCCACGTGCAGAAGCATGAAGCAAGACCCCTACCTTACACCTTACACAAAAATCCACTCAATATGGATTAGAAATCTCAGTCTATGACCCGACACCAGCAAACTATTCAGGAACATTGGAGAAACCTTGTAAAATATAGGCACAGGCAAAGACTTCTTGCAAAAGACCCCAGAGGCACAGGCAGTCAGAGCCAAAATTAACAACTGGGATTGCATCAAATTGAAAAGTTTCTGTACTGCAAAAGAAACAGTCAGGAAAGTGAAGAGGCTACCAACAGAATGGGAAAAAATATTTGAAACATATACATTTGATAAAGGATTAATAACCTGAATCTACAAAGAGATTAAGAAACTCCACAACATCAAAACAAACAACCCACTTAAGAGATGGGCCAAGGACCTCAATAGACATTTTTCTTTTTTTTTTTATCTTTTATTTAATGAATATAAATTTCCAAAGTACGACTCATGGGTTACAATGGCTTTCCCCCCCATACCGTCCCTCCCACCCACAACCCTCCCCTTTCCCACTCCCTCTCCCCTTCCATTCACATCAAGATTCATTTTCGATTATCTTAATATACAGAAGATCAGCTTAGTATACCTTAAGTAAGGATTTCAACAGTTTGTTCCCACACAGAAACATAAAGTGAAAAATAATAGATGAT
This sequence comes from Oryctolagus cuniculus, assembly GCF_964237555.1. Lineage (NCBI taxonomy): Eukaryota > Metazoa > Chordata > Mammalia > Lagomorpha > Leporidae > Oryctolagus > Oryctolagus cuniculus. The sequence goes on from NC_091434.1 coordinate 80,132,151, forward strand.
TTTTTTTTAAATGATGATGAAATCAGATCAGACGTATTGTCATGTTTAATCCCAGTGAGAGTCAAGTTGGGAATTGATAATTTCTTTTTTTTTTTTTTTTTTTTACAGAAGATCAGTTTAGTGTACATTAAGTAAAGATTTCAATCGTTTGCACCCCCATAGAAACACGAAGTGAAATATACTGTTTGAGTACTCGTTATAGCATTAAGCCTCAGTGTACAGCACATTAAGGACAGAGATCCTACATGAGGAGTAAGTGCACAGTGACTCCTGTTGTTGACTTTACAAATTGACACTCCTGTTTATGGCATCAATAATCTCCCTATGCACCAGTCATGAGTTTCCAAGGCTATGGAAGCCCCTTGAGTTCTCCGACTCTTATCTTGTTTAGACAAGGTCATAGTCAAAGTGGAGGTTCTCTCCTCCCTTCAGAGAAAGGCACCTCCCTCTTTGAAGACCTGTTCTTTCCACTGGGATCTCACTCACAGAGATCTTTTTGCCAGAGTGTTTTGGCTTTCCATGCCTGAAATACTCTCATGGGCTTTTCAGCCAGATCCGAGTGCCTTTAGGGCTGATTCTGAGGCCAGAGTGCTATTTAGGACATCCGCCATTCTATGAGTCTGCTGAGTATCTCACTTCCCATGTTGGATCACTCTCCCCTTTATTTATTCTATCGGTTAGTGTTAGCAGGTACTAGACTTGTTTATGTGCTCCCTTTGACTCTTAGTCCTTTCTTTTTGATCAATTGTGAACTGAAATTGATCACTTGGAATAGTGAGATGGCATTGGCACATGCCACCTTGATGGGATTGAATTGGAATCCCCTGGTATGTTTCCAACTCTACCAATTGGGGCAAGTCAGCCCGAGCATGCCCCAAATTATACATCTCTTCCCTCTCTTATTCCCACTCTTATGTTTAACAGGGATCACATTTCAGTTAATTTTCAACACTTAAGAATAACTGTGTGATAATTACAGAATTAAACCAGTCATATTAAGTAGAACAGACAAAAAAAATACTATGAGGGATAATGTATTAAGTTGTCCATTAGCAGTCAGGGCTATGCTGATCAAGTCACCATTTCTCATAATGTCCATTTCACTTCAGGAGGTTTCCTTTTTGGTGTTCAGTCAGTTGTCACTGATCAGGGAGAACATATGGTATTTGTCCCTTTGGGACTGGCTTACTTCACTCAGCATCAATAGACATTTTTCAAAAGAGCAAATCCAAATGGCCAACAGGCACATGAAAAAATGTTCAAGGTCACTAGCAATCAGGGAAATGCAAATCAAAACCACAATGAGGTTTCACCTCACCCCAGTTAGAATGGCTCACATTCAGAAATCTATCAACAATAGATGCTGGCGAGGATGTGGGGAAAAGGGGACACTAACCCACTGTTGGTGGGAATGCAAACTGGTCAAGCCACTATGGAAGGCAGTCTGGAGATTCCTCAGAAACCTGAATATAACCCTACCATTCAACCCAGCCATACCACTCCTTGGAATTTACCCAAAGGAAATTAAATTGGCAAATAAAAGAGCTGTCTGCACCTCAATGTTTATTGCAGTTCAATTCACAACAGCTAAGACCTGGGATCAACCTAAATGCCCATCAACAGTGTACTGGATAAAGAAATTATGGGATATGTACTCTATAGAATACTATACAGCAGTCAAAACCAATGAAATCTGGTCATTTGCAACAAAATGGAGGAATTTGGAAAACATCATGCTGAGTGAATTAAGCCAGTCCCAAAGGGACAAATATCATATGTTCTCCCTGATCAGTGACAAATAACTGAGCACCAAAGGGAAAACCTGTTGAAATGAAGTAGACACCATGAGAAACAGTGATTGATCAGCCCTTGTCCTGATCTTTGAGGAACAATTTAATACTTTATCCCTTTTAGTATTTTTTTTGTTCTAATTAATACCATAGGTTGAACTCTTTTTTTTTTTTTTTTTTTTGACAGGCAGAGTGGACAGTGATTGAGAGAATTGGAGAGAAAGGTTTTCCTTTTCTGTCGGTTCACCCCTCAATGGCCACTCGGCTGGCGCACTGTGGATGGCGCACTGCACTGATCTGAAGCCAGGAGCCAGGTGCTTCTCCTGGTCTCCCATGCGGGTGCAGGGCCCAAGCACTTGGGCCATCCTCCACTACACTCCCTGGCCACAGCAGAGAGCTGGACTGGAAGAGGAGGAACCAGGACAGAATCTGACACCTGAACTGGGACTAGAACCCGGGGTGACATGCCAGCTCTGCAGCACTGGCCTTAACTCTTAAATTAATACAATTATTCTTAGGTGTTTAAATTTTAACTGAAAAGTGATCCCTGTTAAATATAATAGTGGGGGGAATAAGAGAGGGAGGAGAGCTCAGCTCAACACACGCTCAATCGGACTGAGCCCAAATGGTAGAGTTAGAAACGTGCCAGGGAATTCCAATTCAATCCCATCAAAGTGGCATGTACCAATACCATCTCCCTAGTCCAAGTGAACAATTTCAGTTCACAATTGATCGTAATGATAGGACTAAGAACCAAAGGGATCACATAAACAAGAATAGTGTCTGCAAATACTAGCTGATAGAATAAAAAAGGGAGAGAATGGTCCAACATGGGAAGTGAGATACACAGCAGACTCATAGAATGGCAAATGTCCTAACAGCACTCTGGCCTCATAATCAGCCCTTAAGGCATGCGGATCTGGCTGAAATGCCCATGAGAGTATTTCAGGCATGGAAAGCCAAGACACTCTGGGAAAAAAAAAAAAAAAAAAAAAACCTAAAGAACGATCTCTGCGAGTGAGATCCCAGTGGAAAGAACGGGTCATCAAAGATGGAGGTACCTTTCTCTGAAGGGAGGAGAGAACTTCCACTTTGACCATGGCCTTGTCTAAAAATTATCAGAGTCAGTGAACTCAGGGGGCTTCCATAGCCTTGGCAGCTCATGACAAGATCCTAGGGTGATTACTGACACCATAAACAAGAGTGTCAATTTGTTAAGTCAACAACAGGAGTCACTCTGCACTTACTCCTCATGTAGGATCTCTGTCCTTAGTGTGCTGTACATTGAGATTTAATGCTATAACTAGTACTCAAACAGTATTTTTCACTTTGTGTTTCTATGTGGGTGCAAACTGTTGAAATCTTTACATAATATATGCTAAACTGATCTTCTGTATATAAAGAGAATTGAAAATGAATCTTGATGTGAATGGAAGGGGAGAGGGAGTGGGAAAGGGGAGGGTTGCGGGTGGGAGGGAAGTTATGGGGGGGAGCCATTGTAATCCATAAGCTGTACTTTGGAAATTTATATTCATTAAATAAACGTTTTTAAAAAAAGGAAAAACAGAACTAGAAAAAAAAAAGAAGACCATTGTGGAAAAATACTCAAAATATGTAAATCTCTTCAATAGACACATGTTTTCAAAAAATTGCAGTTAGGTTTTAAATGGCAAAATCCTAATGAAGCACTTTATACAAACAGTGATGTGACAGATAATGAATTTAGCATTAGTATAAAATATTTTAAATTCTATTCTAACTAGGAAAACTCTATGTGATATTTTTGTGCCTTGAGGGTCCTCATTTACAGAAAATAATATCTACTTTTATTTTTTTCCTGTGGGGAATAATAGAGATGTCTTGACAAAAATAAATAAATAAATAAATTTGATCAAAGAGGTGAAAGATATCTACAATGCAAACTACAAGAAATTGGTGAGGGGCCGATGCTGTGGCGCACAGGTTAATGCCCTGGCCTGAAGCACCAGCATCCCATATGGGTACCGGCTCGAGACCTGGCTGCTCCACTTCTGATCCAGCTCTCTGCTATGGCCTGGGAAAGCAGTGGAAGATGGCCCAAGTCCTTGGGTTCCTGCACCTGTGTGGGAGACCTGGAAGAAGTTCCTGGCTCCTGGCTCCTGGCTCCTGGCTTTGGATCTACACAGCTCCGGCCGTTGGGGCCAACTGGATAGTGACCAACAGATGGAAAACCTCTCTCCCTCTCTCTCTCTCTCTCTCTCTCTCTCTCTCTCTCTCTCTGCCTCTCCTCTCTCTGTGTAACTCTGAATTTCAAATAAATAAATAAATCTTTAAAAAAAGTAATTGGTGAAAGAAATTCAAGAGGACATGAAAAAGTGGAAAGACATCCATGTTTGTTGATTGGAAGAATCAAGATTGCTAAAATATGCATATTACCCAAAACAATATACAGATTCAGTGTGATTGTTATCAATATACCAATGACATTTTTCACAGAATTAGAAAAAAGAATTTTTTGAAAATTCATATAGAAATACCAAAAAACTTGAGTAGACAAAGCAATCCTGAGCAAAAAGAACAAAACAGGACCTGTTATACTACCTGACTTTACACTACAAAACTTTTACTAATTAAAACAACATGGTATTGGTATTAAAACAGATCCATAGGCCAATGAAAGTAAACTCATGAATCTATTAACACCTGATCTTTGAGAAAAGCAGAGAAATTACAATCTTTTCAATAAATCATGCTGTAAAAAGTTGACAATTTGGAGCCCTGCATGCATGTGGGAGATCTGGAAGAAATTCCTAAATCTTAGCCATGGTAGCCATCAGAGGAGTGAACCAGCAGATGGAACATTCTCTCTCTCTCTCTTTTGCTCATTCTCACTCTGTGTGTGTGTGTATGTGTGTGTGTAGATGTGTGTGTATGTCTCCCTCTTACTCTGCAACTCTAACATTCAAATAAATCAATTTTTAAAAAAGACTAAAAATAGAACTACCATATGATCCAGAAATCCCACTGCTGAGTAAATATCCAAAGGAAATGAAATCAGTGTGTTGAAAAGGCATCTGCACTCCTATATTTACCACAGCACTGTTCACAATTACTAAAAAATGAAAACATCCTAAGCATCCATCAACTGATAAATGCATCAAGAAAATGTGAATATATACAATGGAGAACTATTCAGCCACACAAAAAGAATAAAATCTTGTTATTTGTGATAACATGGATAGATTTTCAGGTTATTATGCCACATTATCTCACTCAAATGTGACATCTTAAAAAGTAGGTCTTGTACAAATTATATTGCATGGTGGCTGCCAGAGAACGGAGAAAGTAGGGGAGGGAAGAATGAAGACAGGTTTACTAATGGGTACAAGTTCAGAGCTTAATAAGAAAAAGGGACTCTGGAGTTTGAGAGTCAGAGCAAGATGGGGGCTGAGTAAGATGCTCCACCAATCTCCCTGAAGAGCTATTTGAACAGCTATCCACAAGTCAAATGACCTTCACAAGAGCCAAGGAAATTATATGAGACACAGTACCTGGTTTTAGTATAATAAGAAGAAAAGATACACTGAAGAATTCAGGAAGAAAACAATCACCACATCATCCCATCCAAAGCTGCAAGTAGCACAGTAGCTCAGTCTGGAGAAAGACACTTTTCACTTGAGGGAGGGAAAGTCTTTAGACCAGACCTTAGAATTTAAACCCTGTACCTACTAAAGTGAAATCTAGAGTCATACATGGCCCTAGGGCTTCTATCTTCTCAAGCTATTCAAAACTATTGAAAGGTAGGGACTCCTTCTATGAATCTGGCATCACCTTAATTCCTGAATCTGAAAAAGATACAACAGAGAAAGAGAACTATAGATCAAGTCCCCTGATGAATATAGACGTAAAATCCTCAAGAAAATAATAGCCAATCAAACCCAACAATACATCAGAAAGATCACTCATCTAGACTGAGTGGAACTTATGCCTGGTATGCAGGGATGGTTCAACATTTGCAAATCAATAAATGTGATACATCATATTAACAAGCTGAAGATTGAAACCACATGGTTATTTCAATAGATTCAGAGAAAGCATCTGATAAACTACAATACCCTTTCATAATGAAAATCTTAACCAAATTGGGTATAGAAGGAACGTTCCTCAACATAATCAAGGCAATTTATAACAAACTCATAGCCATTATCTTATTGAAGTGGGAAAAGTTGGAAGCATTCCTACTAAGATCCAGAACCAGACAAGGATGCCCACTCTCACAATTGTCATTCAATACAGTCCTAGAAGCTTTACCAAGAGCTATTAGGCAAGAAAAGGAAATCAAAATCATACAAATTAGAAAGGAAGAAGTCAAACTATCCCTATTGACAGATTATAGGGTTATATTTATAGGGGAACCAAAAGACTCCACTAAGAGACTATTGGAACTCACAAAAATTTTGGTAAACTGGCAGGATATAAAATAAACACCCAAAAATCAATATTCTTTGTATATACAGACAATGCCATGACTGAAAAAGAACTTCAAATATCAATCCCATTCACAATAGCTACCAAAAAAATACCTTGTAATAAATATGACCAAGGAACTCAAAATTTTCAATGATATAAATTATAAAGGAAGAAGACACAAAAAATGGAAAATTCTTCTATGCACATGGATTACAAAAATTAATATCATCCAAATGTACATATTACCAAAAGCAATTTATAGATTCAATGAGATAACAATAAAACACCAATAACATTCCTCTCAGATCTAGAAAAAACAATGCTAAAATTCATATAGAAACATAAGAGACCCCGAATAGCTAAAGCAATTTCATACAACAAATACAAAGCCAGAGGCATCACAATACCAGATTTCAAGAAATACTACAAGGCAGTGATAATCAAAACAGCCTGGTAATGGCCAAAAAAGATAGACATGTAGACCAATGGAACACAATAGAAATCAATCCATGCATCTACAACCAACTTATGTTTGACAAAGGAGCTAAAATCAATCCCTGGAGCAAGGACATTATCTTCAACAAATGTTGCTGGGAAAACTGGATCTCCACATGCAGAAGTATAAAACAACATCCCTACCTTATATCTTATACAAAAATCCACTCAAAATGGATCAAGGACCTAAATCTATGACCAGATACCATCAAATTACTAGAGAACATTGGAGAAACCCTGAAAGACACTGGCATAGACAAAGACTTCTTGGAAAAGACTCCAGAAGCACAGGCAGTCAAAGCCAAAATTGACAAATGGGATTACATCAAGCTGAGAAGCCTCTGTACTGCAAAGGAAACACTCAGCAAACTGAAGAGGCAACTGACAGAATGGGAGAAATTATTTGCAAACTATGCAACTGATAAAGAATTAATATTCAGAATCTATAAAAAGCTCAAAAAGCTCAACAACAACAAAATAAGCAACCTAATTAAGAAATGGGCAAAGGACTTGAACAGGCATTTTACAAAAGAGGAAATTCAAATGGCCAACAGACACATGAAAAAATGCTCAGGATCACTAGCCATCAGGGAAATGCTAATCAAAAACCACAATGAGGTCTTATCTCACACCAGTTAGAATGGCTGTCATACAGAAATCAACTAAAAACAAATACTGGCAAGGATGTGTTGAAAAAGATACCTTAATCCACTGTTCATGGTAAGGTAAACTGGTGCGGCCATTGTGGAAAACAGTTTAAAAATACCTCAGAAATCTGAAAATAGATCTATCATATAACCCAGTGATCTCACTCTTGGGAATTAACTCAAACAAAATTTTAAAAAATCAGCATATGAAAGAGTTATCTGTACCCCTACGTTTATTGCAGCTCTATTCACAATAGCAAAGATACAGAATCAACCCAGATGTCCATCAACTGATGACTAAATAAAGGAATCATGGTATAAATACACTGTGCAATACTACTCTGAGATTAAAAAAAATTACTGTCTTTTGTAACAAAATGGATACCATTGAAAACCATTATACTTAGTTAAATATGCCAGTCTCAAAAAGATATTATATGTCTTTCCTGATCTATAGTAACTAATAGAGTACCTAAAATGTAATGTATTAGAGTAAAGTTGACACTTTGAGATCTGATGATTTTTAATATCCCTTGTCTCTACTGTTGAGGAACAGTGGTTTTTTTTCTTCATACTATTTGTTGAAGAAAATTCTATACTAGTATAGGGATAATTTTATGAGCATAAATTGAACTGAAAATTGATCTTTGTAAAAATTAAGAGTAGAAGTATGAGAGGGAGAAGGACGAAGGGTGGCATCATGGCAAAAGGTAAGGTAGGGTGGGAAGTGTCACTATGTTTCTAAATCTGTATATATGAAATACATGACAAGGCTGGCACTGTGGCATAGCTGGTAAAGCCACTGCTTGCAGTGCCAGCATCCCATGTGGGTGCTGGTTTGAGACTCAGTTGCTCCGCTTCCAATCCAGCTCTCTACTATGGTCTAGGAAAGCAGTAGAGGATGGCCCAAGTCCTTGTGCCCCTGCATCCACGTGGAAGACCCAGAAGAAGCTCCTGGCTCCTGACTTTGGATCTGCACAGCTCCTGCGGTTGTGGCCAATTGGGGAATGAACCAGCAGATGGAGGACCTCTCTCTCTCTCTCTCTCTCTCTGCCTGTCCTTCTCTCTCTGTGTAACTCTGACTTTCAAATAAATAAATCTTTTTAACAAAAAGAAATACATGAATTTATATACCTTAAATAAAATTCTAAATAAATTGTTAGTTAATTCGAACATACAATTTTAATTCATATTTAAGTTTGTGTTTAAATTTTTTTTTTTAATAATAGATGATTTTTTTTAATGATGATGAAATCAGATCAGACCTATTGTCATGTTTAATCCCAGTGAGAGTCAAGTTGGGAGTTGATAGTTTCTTTTCTTTTCTTTTTTTTTTTTTTTTTTTTTTTACAGAGGATCAGTTTAGTATGCATTAAGTAAAGATTTCAACAGTTTGCACCCCCATAGAAACACAAAGTGAAATATATTATTTGAGTACTCGTTATAGCATTAAATCTCAATGCACAGCACATTAAGGACAGAGATCCTACATGAGGAGTAAGTGCACAGTGACTCCTGTTGTTGACTTTACCAATTGACACTCCTGTCTATGGCATCAGTAATCTCCCTATGCTCCAGTCATGAGTTTCCAAGGCTATGGAAGCCCCTTGAGTTCTCCGACTCTTATCTTGTTTAGACAAGGTCATAGTCAAAGTGGAGGTTCTTTTAAAAGTCATATATTTATATAAAATATATTTTAAGTATTAAAAGATTTTTCAAAAAAAAAATAGTCTTTGGGCAAATAAAATGATCATTGTTCTCTGGATCTGCTGTGGTCCCAAATATAGAACCATGGCCTCAATCAACTGAACTTAAATCTCAACTAGTATCACCTATGATTAGTTGCAGTAGTCTCAGGCTTCAAGCCTGCTTCAGCGTCAGTCATGGGCCTTAGAACTACCCAAAATGGTGCTAGTCTTGGGAGCTAGCAACTCAGCCTGATCTAACATTGCTGAATAACATTGCACTCCATCCCAGGCAGCATAACACATAAAGAGTAATTATCTGTTTGTAGGGTGAAAATGCTGTTGGCACCAAGACATTGCACAGAAACCTGAGACTGGCATTGTGGGCACTTGCAGGTCATGACTAGAATTTGGGCCAGTACTAGCATGACCCCAAGCATGTCCCTGCTAAAATGAGTACACAAGAACCCTCCTAGGACTCTGAACCAGTACTTCCACAATCCCAGCTATAATGGACTCCGGGTCAGCACCCCACAACTCCAAATTCTGTCAAACAGACTACTTCCATATTGTATTTGAGAGGAACACCCCAATTCCTCAATACTTCTGCCATTAATTGCAGTGGAAGACACAAGGAGACTTGACTACAGAATCCAACTGGATATAAAGCCAAAATAGCACACCAAACCAACACCTGAAGACACATCCTCAGGAAACAGCCTTTCAAAACAAAAACCTCTTATTAAAAGTGACAGAAACAATTAATCAATCCAATTAGTAAATATCCATGTAGGGACACAGGAACCGTGAAAAAGGCAATATTATGCCCTGAAGGAACATGATAATGCTTTAGTAACAGATTCCAAAGAAAAGGAGATAAACCAAATGCCTGTCAAAGAAATTTTTTTTAAATATCATAAAGATGCTCAAGAAGACACAAGAGAACAAAAAGTTAGACAAGAGACCTGATACGAATGAGAACTTCAGCAAAGAGATAGAATCCTTGAAAAAGAGTTGAATAGAAACCTTAGAAACAAAAAATTAATAAGTCATAAGAAACACAATTGACTCTCTGTCAGCTGTAAATAAGTGAGGAGGAGACTGTTAGGCTGAAAGAGCAAAGCAACTTCTAAATCAAAGGAACTAGTTTCCTTAAGCTCATTTGGCAGTGATTCCAGCAGTGAAGCTGGCAAAAAGTTAAAGCAAGTTGCTTCAGAAAAACCTGTAAAGAAGCAAAAGACTAGTCAGACTATGAGAGCTCTATCACCTTCCAGAGTGGCAAAGATAATAAAATGTTTCAGATTGGGAAAATGAGGTATATCAGTGTTTCAATAAGGGGAAACTCTAATTGATGGTAGAGAATACTAGATGGATCCAAAAAGTGAAATGAATCAGAAAGAAAAGGTAATTCTTTATATTCAGAACAATGAGGATAGCTAAAAGACCAGATTTCTGACACTTCTGATGATGCAGTAGGAAAACTATGACATCCAAGCAATGTAATATCTGTGCTGTTCTGGTTGTTTTATCTTTCTTACAATGGATTTTGTTTTCTAGACAGGGTTTTCCAAGTTATTGTATATATGGATTGAAGAATAATCTGTAAGATACTTTTTAATGTGCATTATTAAAAATGTTCTGAGTGAAAAAAAAGTTGTAAGCCCAGCAACAGACTATATCAAGCAAAAGAACACTTAACTTAAACACAAGGTTTTTGAAAGATCCAAGTAAGACAAACAAAAATTATAAAAGTGGAATAAGATAGCTTCCAAGGCTTTTGTCACACTATTAAATGAACAAATATTTGAACATGTTTTTCTGTGAAGGCAAAAAGAGGAATAGAAGCTTAGAAAACCTATTAAATGAAATAAAGTTGAAAAATTCCCAAATCCAGAGAAAGTATGGGTATTCAATTACAGGAGATCCATAGAACCCCAAATACACACAAATAGAAAATATACTGCAAGATATTTTGGTTAAACTCTAAAATGTACAACACAAAAATTCTAAAATTTGCAAGGGAAAAGCAGCTAGTCATGTTTAAGCGGACCCTAAGAAATTAACAGCAGGTACTTCAACAGAAACATTTAGGCATCGAGGGAATGAAATGATATAGTCAAATTTCTGAAGGGAAATAACTGCCAATCAAGAATAGTTTAGCTACCAAAGTTATCTTTCATAAATGAAGAAATGATAAGTCCATGGCCAACATCATACTGAATGGAAAAAACTGAAAGCATTTCCACAAAGATCTGGAAGAAGATATGGATATCCACCCTTATTTCTCTTATTCAACATAATTCTAGAAGTTTTAGTTAGAGCAATTAGGGAAATAAAAGAAATAAAGATATGTAAACAGGAAAGAAGCAAGTCAATTTATCCTGGTTTGCACATTACAAAATATGAACTTTAAAAAATTCATCACCAGACAACTATAACTGCAAGAAATGTTAGAAGGAGTTCCTCAAGCAAAAGGAAAAGTATCAGATGGGAAGGTGGATTTACAAAAAGGATGAAAGTATATTGGAAATGTTCAAAAAAAGGTTAAATGTAAAGCAATCTCTTCCTTATTTTTCAAATTGCTTATAACTATTTAAAACAAAATAGCACAAGTATACTAATAAGTTTATAACATAGACAGTAATAAAATATATGATAAAAAATCATACTATTCTGCATAATGGCTGTGCTAATTTTGCATACCCACCATCAGTGTACAAGGATTTTTTCCAAATCATCATTAGCATTTGTTGTAATTTGTTTTTTTAATAAAAAAACTGGACTGAGATGGTACTTCATTATGGTATTGATTTTCAGGTCCCTATTCCTAGATAAATTGAGCATTGTTCATATATTTATTGACTATTTATATTTTTTCTGATAAATATCTATTAATGGTCTTTGCCCATTTCTTAGCTGGATTGTTTGCTTATTTGTTGCTAAGTTTTTTGAGTTCTTTTTATATTCTGGACATTAATCTTCTACCAAATGTACAGTTTACAATTATTTTCTCCCATTCTATTGGTTTTCTCTTTCCATGTACTGTTTCCTTTGCTGTTTAGAAGCTTTAAATTTGATATAACCCCAGTCATATATTTTTTGTTACCTTGTTTTGAGTTCTTATCTTAAAAAACCACTACATATCCCAATGTCTTGAAGTGTTTCCCTTGTTTTCTTCTACTAGTTTCATAGTTTTAGGTCTTATATATTTTCCCCATTTTACCTATAGTTTTGGGCCTTTCTCTCTGTCTCTCTCTCTCACACTGTCTGTAACTCCACCTGTCAAATAAATAAATAAAATCTTTAAAAAATCATAAAAGCCTGGTACTGGCACAAAACTATATATATATATATATATATATATATATATATGCCAATGGAAAACAATAAAAACCCCAGAAATCAATTCATGCATCTGCAACCAATAATCTTTGACAAATGAGCTAAATTCACTCACTATAGAAAGAGGTCTTTTCAACAAACAGCATTGGAAAAATTGGAATTCTGCATGCAGAAATGTGAAACAAGACCCCTACCTTATATACTATACAAAAATCAACTCATAATGGATAAAGAATCTAACTTATGACCTGATACCACCAAATTACTAACTGAAAACAAGAATATTGGCCTAGGCAAAGATTTATTGAATAAGAGTCCAGGAGTACAGGTAATTAAAGCAAAAATAGTTAAATGGGTTGTATCAAGCTAAGAAGCTTCTGCACAGCAAGGAAAACATTCAAAAAGTGAAGAAGGAACTGACAGAGTAGGAGAAAATATTTGTTAACCATGCATCTCATAGAAGATTAATATCCAGAATTTATAAGGAACTCAAGAACCTCAACCACAAAACAAACAATCTAGCTAAGAAATGGGTAAAGGATATTAATAGGCCTTTTCAATAGATGAAACACAAATGGGCAACAGATTCCTGAAAAAAGGCTCAGTATTTCAACCATCAGAGAAATGCAAATAAAAACCACAATGAGGTTTCACCTCATCAAGGTTAAAATGACTCTCATAAAGAAGTCAAAACACAATAAATGCAGGTGAGGATGTGGAGAGAAAGGTACCCTAATACATTGTTTGTGAGAATGTAAACTGTATAACCACTATTGAAAACAGTATAGAAATTTCTCAGAAATCTGCGAATAGATCTACCATATGACCTAGCCACTCTTACTCCTGGGAATTTACTCAAAAATTGAAATCAGCATATGAAATAGTTACCTGCACTCCCATGTTTATAGCAGCTTAATTCACAATAGCTTAGATATGGTATCAACCCAGATGTCCATAAGTTCATGACTGCATAAAGAAAATGCTACACACACACACACACACACATATGATGGCAAGTACTCAGCCATTTAAAAAAAAAGAATGAAATACTGTCTTTTGCAACAAAATGGATGCAACTGGAAACCGTTATGCTTACTGAAATAAGCCAGTCCCAAAAAGACAAATATCATGTTTTCTCTGATACGTGGTAGTTAATATAGAATCCAAAAAAAATTACATTGAAACTGACATGATATGATTTGATTATTGTTTATAGTCCTTGTCTGTATTCCTGTGTAACAGTAATTGACCTTTTATGTGTCAAACATTATGGTTACTCGTGCATGAAGTCTGTAATCAAAAAGTAAATTGAAAAGTATGTTATTGCAAAAATTAAAGGAAAGAAGAAAAGAATGAAGGAGGATTGAGGGAAGAAGACAGGTACAGAAGTACAATTATTTTCTTAGAATTGTATCTGTGAAAAAACATTACATCTGTTCTCTTTATATTAACAAAAAAGAAATGCAAAAATGATTAGGTAATGATAAAAGGGTTAATTCAACATGAGAGCATATTAATTGTAAAAGTACACATCCAACCTAAATATAATAAAGCAACTCCTAAATGATCTGAATGGAGAGATAATCTGAAATACTATAATGCTATGGGACATCAATATCCATTTTCAATAGTGAACAGATCATCTAGACAGGACATTAATACATAAACATTGGACTTGAATTATACTTTAGAACTAATATACTCAAAAAAGATAAAGACAGCATTTCATCCAATCAAAGTAGAATACACATTCTTCTCAAGTGCACAAATAATATGCTCCAGCAAAGACCATATGTTAGGTCATAAAAAATATTTCATTTTTTAACTTTCTAAAAGATTTATTGATTTATTTATTTGAGTTTAGAGTTACAGAGAGAGAGAGAGACAGAGAGAAAGGTCTTCCATCTACTGGTTCACTCCCCAAATGGCCTCAACAGACAGAGCTGGGAGCCAGGAGCTACTTCTGGGTCTCCTAAGTGAATGCATGGGTTTAAGCACTTGGCCCATCTTCTACTGCTTTCATAGGCCATAGAAGAGAGCTGCATCAGAAGAGGAGCAGCTGGGACATGAACCAGCACCCATACGGGATGCCAGTGCCACAGGCAGAGGCTTAGCCTACCATGCCACAGCCCCATCCCCATAAAATAAATATTAACCAATTTATGAGGACTGAAATCACATCAAGTGCATTTTAAAATCATAATGTCATGAAACTAGAAATCAATAACAAGATAATACTTTGAAATTAAAAAACATTAATCATATTAAACACATATGTGGAAATTAAACAATATACTCCAAAATGACCTATGAATCATAGGAAAAAAACATAAAAAAGAATTAAAAATACCTTGAGGTAAGAAAAATGTAAATAAAACATGTGAAAACTATGAGATGCAGCAAAAGCAGTCATACAAGGGAAGCTTATAGGAATAAGTGCCTATGTAAAATAAAGGGAAGAAATATCTCAAACAATCAAGCATTACGCATCAAGGAACCAGAAAAAGAACAAACTAAGTTCAAATTGGCATAAGGATAAAAATAACAAAGAGTAAAGTAGAAATAAATGGACAATAAAAACAAACTTTAAAAATTGAACACAACTAACAACTTGTTTTTTTGAAAAATGTAAACAAAATTGGGACCAGTGGTGCAGTGTAGTGTGTAAAAAGCTGCCATCTGCAGCACCAGCATCCCATATGGGTGCCAGTTGGAGTCCTGGCTGCTCCCTCTTCTGATCTAGCTCTCTGCTGTGGCCTGGGAAAGCAGTAGAGAATGGCCCAACTCCTTGGGCCCGTGCACCCACATGGGAGATCCGGAAGAAGTCCTGGCTCCCAGCATATGATGGTGCAGCTCTGGCCATCTTGGCAATCTGTAGAGTGAACCAGCAGATGGAAGAACTCTCTCTCTGGTTGGACATGCTCAAATCAACAAATGTGTGACACGACATTAACATGTTTAAGTGAAAATCATGCTCACTCAATAGATGCAGAAAATTCATTTGCAGAATTCAACACCATTTGGTGACAAAAATTCTTAGTAGAGTAGGTAGGGAGAGAACATATTTCATCACAATAAAGGACTAATATGACAAACCTTTAGTAAAATCACTCTCTTTTTTTATGACAGGCAGAGTGGACAGTGAGAGAGAGAAACAGAGAGAAAGGTCTTCCTTTTGCCATTGGTTCACCTTCCAATGGCTGCCGCGGCCGGCGCGCTGCGGCCGGCAAACCACGCTGATCCAATGGCAGGAGCCAGGTGCTTATCCTGGTGTCCCATGGGGTGCAGGGCCCAAGGACTTGGGCCATGCTCCATTGCAGTCCCGGGCCACAGCAGAGAGCTGGCCAGGAAGAGGGGCAACTGGGACAGAATCCGACACCCAACAGGCACTAGAACCCGGTGTGCCGGCGCCACAAAGCGGAGGATTAGCCTATTGAGCCATGGCGCCAGCTTGAATCACTCTCTTTTTTAACCCACGAACTTTTTTTAAGGTATATAAACTTCATGTATTCCATAAATACACATTTAGGGAATTAGTGATTCTTCTCACCCTACCTGCCCTCCCACCCTGCTTCCTCCTCCCTCCCCTATTCTCATTCTGATTTTTACTAAGATCTATTTTCAATTACCTTCTTATACATGAGATTAACCCTAAACTAAGTAAAGAGTTCAACAAAGATTATGAAAAGCAAAATATTCCTCAACAGTTGAGACAAGGTCTATTTAAAGTAATCACATCTCGGCAGAGCCAAGATGGTGGAATAGTGAGGGCGCACACAGATAGTCCGGGAAAAGATAGTTTACTAAAGGTGGAGTAACTGTAGTCTCAGGAAAAGACTCAGGAAAAAATTGCAGAGGAAACTCTTCTGGATCTAGTGGATGTGACACGGAGGACCTACGGGGAGAGCAAGGTCGCCCACCATGTGAGAGCCCAGCCGCAGAGTCTGCGCACCAGCACTGGAAGGGGAGGTGAGACAAAAACCTCGGTAACCTGAGACATTGGCAGGGAAAGGCAGAAAGAGCCTAGAGGGAACGAGGATTGAAACCCACTGGGGAAAGGAGTTCATGAAGGCATGGAGAGGGAGAAAGGATTAGAAGGCCTTTAAAGTGAGATGCTTGCAGAGAACTTCCCAGGCTTGGAGAATGACAGAGACATCCTAGTACAGGAAGCTCACAGAACCCCTAATAAACATGACCAAAAGAGAGCCTCACCACGACACATTGTAATTAAATGCACCACAGTGAAACACAAAGAAAAGATCCTAAACTGTGCAAGAGAGAAATGTCAGATTACTCTCAGAGGATCTCCAATTAGACTCACAGCTGACTTCTCACCAGAAACCCTACAAGCTAGGAGGGAATGGCGAGATATAGCCCAGGTACTAAGAGAGAACAACTGCCAGCCCAGAATATTATATCCTGCAAAGCTATCATTTGTGAATGAAGGTGAAATAAAGACTTTTCATAGCAAACAGAAATTGAAAGAATTTGTTGCCACTCATCCAGCCCTGCAACAGATGCTTAAAGATGTGTTACACACAGAAACACAGAAACACGGTCATCAATATGAAAGAAGGTAAAGGAAGGAAACCTCACAGCAAAAGATCACAGGAAATTCAAAGCATATATTAGAACTTATCTTTGGCAAATGGCAGGGCAAAGTTACCACTTTTCATTAGTCACATTGAATGTTAATGGCCTGAACTGTCCAGTTAAAAGACATCAATTGGCTGATTGGGTTAAGGAACAAAACCCATCTATTTGCTGCCTACAAGAAACACATCTTTCCAACAAAGATGCATACAGACTGAAAGTGAAAGGCTGGAAAAAGATATACCATGCCAACAGAAATGAAAAAAGAGCTGGGGGAGGAGGCAAGATGGCGGAATAGGAAGGGAGCACACTGATAGTACAGGGAGAGACAGTTTAATAAAAGTGGAGATACTGCAGGATCAAGGAAGAGTAGGGGAGGAAACAGCAGAAGAAACTCTTCCGGAACGCATGATTCACAGTGGACCTGCGTGGAGAGCGTGGGAACCCACAGTTCGGGACACCAGCAGCAGACTCAACACACCAGCGCTGGAACGCGAGGTGAGCCGAACCTCAATAGCCCGAGACACCAGCAGGCAAGCGGAGAGAGGAGACTAGAGGGAACGACCCCCGGGGGGGAACTTCACCAGGCTAACTGGAAGAGAGAGAGAGAGAAAAAAAAAGGTGACTGGTACGGACACGGGTTTCTCTCTCTCCGCTCACCTCTCAAGGGCGAGCAAGACAAAGAGCAGGTGCCATCTTGGACATACGTCATAAGCAGAGTGACCTCAGGTCTGCACCAGCCCTGAGCCTAGCAGAAAAACCTGACTCCGGCCGGGGCAAATTAACAGGAGATTAGGAGCTAGTAAATTTGTGGTGCTACTGAACTGAGACTGTGAAAAAAGAGACGGTGGGGGAGAGAACTCATGGAATTCACGTGAGTACTCTCCAGAGACGCTACAATTCCGTAACTTTGGCAACCCAGTGGGAGACTGAAGGAGAATTTGAGCCCACTCTGAGGGCCGAACAGATCCCCTGTGTGGTCCTTGGGAAAGAGCTTCTGATCTCTGGCTCCTGTGGGTATATCATTTGCCTGCTAACTACCTCCAACTTCGTTCAGCTGTGCGGAATTACTTCCCTTTTAAATCAAAAAAAGAAAGAGAGAGAGAGAGAGAGATACCACGCCTAACCTGGGAGTGTCACCTTTGGCACACCAAACAGAGCTCTCAGGCCACACCCATCTCAATCCGCTAAGGCTCCATCAAAAACAGCCAGTCCACTTAATCTAGAGTCATAGTATAACAAGAAAAAGCACCACAGTGAAGAAACCAAATATCTCCAATATGCCAAATAACAAATGCAAAAGCTGAGGTAATAAAAACAAGGAAGTCACCATGATGCCCCCAAATGAAAAAGACACCCCAATTCAAGATTATGAAGATGATGAGATAGAAGAAATGCAAGAAGCAGATCTCAAAAAATTGATAAGAACATTAAGAAGTTCTCAAAAACAAATTCTTGAACTACAGAAATCCTTAATGGACAAGATAGAAAATCTCTCTCGTGAAAATGAAATATTAACGAGGAATCAAAATGAAACAAAACAACTAGTACAACAGGAAACTGTGATAGTGATGAGAAATCATAATGAAGTGAAGAATTCAATAGATCAAATGAAAAACACAATAGAGAGCCTTACAAACAGAATGGGTGAAGCAGAAGAGAGAATATCGGACTTAGAAGACAGAGAACAGGAAAGGAACAGTCAGACCAAAGAAAAGAAGAGGAAATTAGAAATCTAAAACATATTGTCAGAAATCTTCAGGATACTATTAAAAAACCCAACATCTGGGTTCTAGGAGTTCCTGAAGGCATGGAGAGGGAGAAAGGATTAGAAGGCCTTTAAAGTGAGTTATTAGCAGAAAATTTCCCAGGTTTGGAGAAGGACAGAGAAATCCTAGTACAGGAAGCTCACAGAACCCCTAATAAACACGAACAAAAGAGATCCTCACCACGACACATTGTAATTAAACTCTCCACAGTGAAACATAAAGAAAAGATCCTAAAATGTGCAAGAGAGAAACGTCAGATTACTCTCAGAGGATCTCCAATCAGACTCACAGCTGACTTCTCATCAGAAACCCTACAAGCTAGGAGGGAATGGTGAGATATAGCCCAGGTACTAAGAGAGAACAACTGCCAGCCCAGAATATTATATCCTGCAAAGCTATCATTTGTGAATGAAGGTGAAATAAAGACTTTTCATAGCAAACAGAAATTGAAAGAATTTGTTGCCACTCATCCAGCCCTGCAACAGATGCTTAAAGATGTGTTACACACAGAAACACAGAAACACGGTCATCAATATGAAAGAAGGTAAAGGAAGGAAACCTCACAGCAAAAGATCACAGGAAATTCAAAGCATATATTAGAACTTATCTTTGGCAAATGGCAGGGCAAAGTTACCACTTTTCATTAGTCACATTGAATGTTAATGGCCTGAACTGTCCAGTTAAAAGACATCAATTGGCTGATTGGGTTAAGGAACAAAACCCATCTATTAATGCTTACAAGAAACACTTCTTTCCAACAAAGATGCATACAGACTGAAAGTGAAAGGCTGGAAAAAGATATACCATGCCAACAGAAATGAAAAAAAGAGCGGGCGTAGCCATCTTAATATCGGACAACATAAACTTTACCACAAAAACTGTTAAGAGAGACAAAGAGGGACACTATATAATGATTAAGGGATCAATACAACAAGAAGATATAACAATTATCAATGTATATGCACCTAACTACAGGGCACCAGTTTATCTAAAAGATTTGTTAACGGACTTAAAGGGAGACTTAGACCCAAATAAAATAGTACTGGGGGACTTCAATACTCCACACTCAGAAATAGAAAGATCAACAGGACAGAAGATCAACAAGGATACAGTAGCTTTAAACGACACTATAGCCCAAATGGATCTAACAGATATATACAGAACTTTCAATCCTACAGCTAAAGATTTTACATTCTTCTCAGCAGTACATGGAACCTTCTCTAGGATTGACCACATACTAGGCCATAAAGCAAGTCTCAGCAAATTCAAATAATTAGAATCATACCATGCAGCTTCTCAGACCATAAAGGAATGAAGTTGGAAATTAGCAACTCAGGAATCCCTAGAGCATACGCAAACACATGGAGATTGAACAACATGCTCCTGAATGAACAATGGGTCATAGAAGAAATTAAAAGAGAAATCAAAAATTTTCTGGAAGTAAATGAGGATAACAGCACAACATACCAAAACTTATGGGACGCAGCAAAAGCAGTGTGAAGAGGAAAGTTTATATCAATAGGTGCCTACATCAAGAAATTGGAAAGGCACCAAATAGATGAGCTTTCAATTCACCTCAAGGATCTAGAAAACCTACAGCAAACCAGACCCAAATCTAGTAGGAGAAGAGAAATAATTAAAATCAGAGAAGAAATCAACAGGATTGAATCCAAAAAAAACACTACAAAAAATCAGCCAAACGAGGAGCTGGTTTTTTGAAAAAATAAACAAAATTGACACCCCATTGGCCCAACTAACTAAAAAAAGAAGAGAAAAGACCCAAATCAATAAAATCAGAGATGAAAAAGGAAACGTAACAACAGACACCACAGAAATAAAAAGAATCATCAGAAATTACTACAAGGACTTGTATGCCAGCAAACAGG
Organism: Oryctolagus cuniculus; assembly: GCF_964237555.1. Classification (NCBI taxonomy): domain Eukaryota; kingdom Metazoa; phylum Chordata; class Mammalia; order Lagomorpha; family Leporidae; genus Oryctolagus; species Oryctolagus cuniculus. Next base: position 80,152,807 of record NC_091434.1, read on the forward strand.
GAAACCTATCAGAAATGGATAGATTCCTGGACACATGCAACCTACCTAAATTGAACCAGGAAGACATCGAAAACCTAAACAGACCCATAACTGAAACAGAAATTGAAACAGTAATAAAGGCCCTCCCAACAAAGAAAAGCCCAGGACCAGATGGATTCACTGCTGAATTCTACCAGACATTTAAAGAAGAACTAATTCCCACTCTTCTCAAACTATTCAGAAAAATCGAAAAAGAGGGAGTCCTCCCAAATTCTTTCTATGAAGCCAGCATCACCTTAATTCCTAGCCGGAAAAAGATGCAGCATTGAAAGAGAATTACAGACCAATCTCCCTGATGAACATAGATGCAAAAATCCTCAATAAAATTCTCGCCAATAGAATGCAACAACACATCAGAAAGATTATCCACCCAGACCAAGTGGGATTTATCCCTGGTATGCAGGGATGGTTTAATGTGTGCAAGACAATCAATGTGATACACCACATTAACAGACTGCAGAAGAAAACCCATATGATTATCTCAATAGATGCCGAGAAAGCATTTGATAAAATACAACACCCATTCATGATGAAAACTCTAAGCAAACTAGGTTTGGAAGGAACATTCTTCAATACAATCAAAGCAATTTATGAAAAACCCACAGCCAACATCCTATTGAATGGAGAAAAGCTGGAAGCATTTCCACTGAGATCTGGTACCAGACAGAGATGCCCACTCTCACCACTGCTATTCAATATAGTTCTGGAAATTCTAGCCTGAGCTATTACACAAGAAAAAGAAATTAAAGGGATACAAATTGGGAAGGAAGAACTCAAACTATCCCTCTTTGCAGATGATATGATTCTTTATTTAGAGGACCCAAAGAACTCTACTAAGAGACTATTGGAACTCATAGAGGAGTTTGGCAAAGTGGCAGGATATAAAATCAATGCACAAAAATCAACAGCCTTTGTATACACAGACAATGCCATGGCTGAGGAAGAACTGCTAAGATCAATCCCATTCACAATAGCTGAAAAACAATCAAATACCTTGGAATAAACTTAACCAAGGACGTTAAGGATCTCTACGAGGAAAATTACAAAACCTTAAAGAAAGAAATAGAAGAGGATACCAAGAAATGGAAAAATCTTCCATGCTCATGGATTGGAAGAATCAATATCATCAAAATGTCCATTCTCCCAAAAGCAATTTATAGATTCAATGCAATACCAATCAAGATACCAAAGACCTTCTTCTCAGACCTGGAAAAAATGGTGCTGAAATTTATATGGAGACACAGGAGACCTCGAATAGCTAAAGCAATCTTGTACAACAAAAACAAAGCCAGAGGCATCACAATACCAGATTTCAGGACATGCTACAGGGCAGTCGTAGTCAAAACAGCATGGTACTGGTACAGAAACACATGGATAGACCAATGGAACAGAATAGAAACACCAGAAATCAATCCAAACATCTACAGCCAACTTATATTTGATCAAGGATCTAAAACCAATTCCTGGAGCAAGGACAGTCTATTCAATAAATGGTGCTGGGAAAACTGGATTTCCATGTGCAGAAGCATGAAGCAAGACCCCTACCTTTCACCTTACACAAAAATCCACTCACCGTGGATTAAAGACCTAAATCTACGACCTGACACCATCAAGTTATTAGAAAACATTGGAGAAACTCTGCAAGATGTTGGCACAGGCAAAGAACTTCTAGAAAAGACCCGGGAGGCACAGGCAGTCAAAGCCAAAACTAACATTTGGGATTGCATCAAATTGAGAAGTTTCTGTACTGCAAAAGAAACAGTCAGGAGAGTGAAGAGACAACCGACAGAATGGGCAAAAATATTCGCAAACTATGCAACAGATAAAGGATTAATAACCAGAATCTACAAAGAGATCAAGAAACTCCACAACATCAAAACCAACAACCCACTTAAGAGATGGGCCAAGGACCTCAATAGACATTTTTCAAAAGAGCAAATCCAAATGGCCAACAGGCACATGAAAAAATGTTCAAGGTCACTAGCAATCAGGGAAATGCAAATCAAAACCACAATGAGGTTTCACCTCACCCCTGTGAGAATGGCTCACATTCAGAAATCTACCAACAACAGATGCTGGTGAGGATGTGGGGGAAAAGGGACACTAACCCACTGTTGGTGGGAATGCAAACTGGTCAAGCCACTATGGAAGGCAGTCTGGAGATTCCTCAGAAACCTGAATATAACCCTACCATTCAACCCAACCATCACACTCTTGGGATTTACCCAAAGGAATTTAAATTGGCAAACAAAAAAGCGGTCTGCACCCTAATGTTTATTGCAGCACAATTCACAATAGCCAAGACCTGGAACCAACCTAAATGCCCATCAACGGTAGACTGGATAAAGAAATTATGGGATATGATAGTTAAATAGGAGAGGTGGCAAGATGGTGGAATAGGAAGGGAGCACACTGATAGTCCGGGGAGAGACAGTTTAATAAAAGTGGAGATACTGCAGGTTCAAGGAAGAGTAGGGGAGGAAACAGCAGAATAAACTCTTCTGGAACAGTAGACTGGATAAAGAAATTATGGGACATGTACTCTATAGAATACTATACAGCAGTCAAAAACAACAAAATCCGGTCATTTGCAACAAGATGGAGGAATCTGGAAAACATCATGCTGAGTGAATTAAGGCAGACCCAAAGGGACAAATATCATATGTTTCTCCCTGATCAGCGACAACTAACTGAGCACCAAAGGGGAAACCTGTTGAAGTGAAATGCACACTATGAGAAACAGTGACTTGATCAGCTCTTGTCCTGATTGTTGATGTACAATGTAGTACTTATCCTTTTTAGTATTTTCTCTTTGTTTTGTTCTAGTACTATTGGTTGAACTCTGTGATTAACACACAATTATTCTTAGGTGTTTACATTTTAACTGAAAAGTGATCCCTGTTAAATATAAGAGTGGGGGGAATAAGAGAGGGAGGAGATGTACAATTTGGGACATGCTCAATAGGACTTGTCCCAAATGGTGGAGTTAGAACGTGCCAGGGGATTCCAATACAATCCCATCAAGGTGGCATGTACCAATGCCATCTCACTAGTCCAAGTGATCAGTACACAATTGATCACACTGATCGGTCTAAGAGTCAAAGGGATCACACAAAGAAGACTAGTGTCTGCTGATACTAGCTGATAGAATCAAAAAGGGAGAGAACGATCCAACATGGGAAGCAAGGTACACAGCAGTCTCATAGAATGGCAGATGTCCTACACAGCACTCTGGCCTCAGAATCAGCCCTAAAGGCATTCCGATCTGGCTGAAAAGCCCATGAGAGAATTGTAGGCATGGAAAGCCAAGACACTCAGGGAAAAAAAAAAAAGAAGACCTAAATGAAAGATCTCTTCGAGTGAGATCCCAGTGGAAAGAACGGGGCCATCAAAGAAGGAGGTACCTTTCTCTGAAGGGAGGAGGGAACTTCCACTTTGACTAAGACCCTGTCTGAATAAGATCGAAGTCAGCGAACTGAAAAGGCTTCCATAGCCTTGGCAACTCATGACTAGAGCCTAGGGAGATTACTGACGGCATAAACAAGAGTGTCAAATTGTTAAGTCAACAACAGGAGTCACTGTGTACTTACTCCTCATGTGGGATCTGTCCTTAATGTGTTGTCCAATGTGAAGTAATGCTATAACTAGTACTGAAACAGTATTTTACACTCTGTGTTTCTGTGTGGATGCAAACTGATGAAATCTTTACTTAATATATACTAAATCCATCTTATGTATATAAAGAGAATTGAAAATGAATCTTGTTTTGAATGGAATGGGAGAGGGAGTGGGAGATGGGAGCGGTGTGAGTGGGAGGGAATTTATTGGGGGGAAGCATTGTAATCCATAAACTGTACTTTGGAAATTTATATTTACTAAATAAAAGTTTAAAAAAAGAATACTATACAGCAGTAAAAAACAATGAAATTTGGTCATTTGCAACAAAATGGAAGAATCTAGAAAACATCATGCTGAGTGAGATGAGCCAGTCTCAAAGGAACAAATATCATATGTTCTCCTTGATCAGTGACAATTAACTGAGCACCTAAAAGGAAACCTTTTGAAGTGAAACAGACACTAGGAGAAACAATGTTTTGATCGGCCTTTGTCCTGACAGTCGAGGAACAACTTACTACTTTATTCCTTTTGGTATTTTTTTTTGTTCTACTTAATACTATTGGTTGAACTCTTTAATTTACAAAAAGTTATTCTTAGGTGTTTAAATTTAAATGAAAAGTGATCCCTGTTCAATATAAGAGTGGGAATAAGAGAGGGAGGAGATGTACAGTTTGGGACATGCTCAATCAGACTTATCCCTAATGGTAGAGCTAGAAATGTGCCAGGGGATTCCAAATCAATCCCATCAAGGTGGCATGTACCAATGCAATCTCACTAGTCAAAGTGGTAAGTTTCAGTTCATAATTGATCATCATGATAGGTTTAAGAGTCAAAGGGACCACATAGACAAGACTAGTGCCTGCAAATACTAACTGATATAATTAAAAAGGAGAGAACGATCCAACATTGGAAGCAGGATACACAGAAGACTCATAGAATGGCAGATGCCCTAAATAGCACTCTGGCCTCAGAATCAGCCATTGAGGCATTCAGATCTGGCTAAAAAGCCCATGAGAGTTTCTCAGTCATGAAAAGCCAAGACAATGTGGAAAAAAAAAAAACCTAAATGAAAGATCCCTGTGAGTGAGATCCCAGTGGAAAGTACAGGCCATCAAAGAAGGAGGTACCTTTCTCTGAAGGGAGGAGAGAACTTCCACTTTAATTATGGCCTTATCTAAATAAGATTAGAGTTTGTGAACTCAACAGGCTTCCACAGTCTTGGCAGCTCATGACAAGAGCCGAGGGTGATTACTGATGTCATAAATAATAGTGTCAATTGTTAATTCAACAGCAGGAGTCACTGTGCTCTTACTCCCCATGTAGGATCTCTGACCTTAATGTGTTGCACTATGCAAATTAATGGTAAAACTAGTACTCAAACCGTACCTTATACTTTGTGTGTCTGTGTGGTGCAGTCTGTTGAAATCTTTACTTAGTACATCTTCTGTATATAAAGAGAATTGAAAATGCATCTTAATGTGAATGGGATGGGATAGGGAGTGGGAGATGAGGTGGTTGGGGTGGGAGGGAGTTTATGGGGTGAAAAGCCACTATAATCCAAAAGTTGTACTTTGGAAATTTATATTTATTAAATAAAAGTTTAAAAATAAAAAAGGAAGAAAATTACAGACCAATATCCCTGATGAACATAGACACAAAAACCCTCAATAGAATTATTGCCAATAGAATGCAACAACACATCAGAAAGATTATCCACCCAGACCAAGTGGGATTTATCCCTGGCATGCAGGGATGGTTCAATGTGTGCAAAACAATCAATGTGATACACCACATTAACAAACTGCAGAAGAAAACCCATATGATTATCTCAATAGATGCAGAGAAAGCATTCGATAAAATTCAACACCCTTTCATGATGAAAACTCTAAGCAAACTGGGTATGGAAGGAACATTCCTCAATACAATCAAAGCAATTTATGAAAAACCCACGGCCAGCATCCTCCTGATTGGGGAAAAGTTGGAAGCATTTCCACTGAGACATCATACCAGACAGGGATGCCCACTCTCACAACTGCTATTCAACATAGTTCTGGAAGTGTTAGCCAGAGCCATCAGGCAAGAAAAAGAAATCAAAGGGATACAAATTGGGAAGGAAGAACTCAAACTATCCCTCTTTGCAGATGATATGATTCTTTATTTAGAGGACCCAAAGAACTCTACTAAGAGACTATTGGAACTCATAGAAGAGTTTGGCAAAGTGGCAGGATATAAAATCAATGCACAAAAATCAACAGCCTTTGTATACACAGGCAATGCCACGGCTGAGGAAGAACTGCTAAGATCAATCCCATTCACAATAGCTGAAAAACAATCAAATACCTTGGAATAAACTTAACCAAGGACGTTAAGGATCTCTATGAGGAAAATTACAAAACCTTAAAGAAAGAAATAGAAGAGGATACCAAGAAATGGAAAAATCTTCCATGCTCATGGATTGGAAGAATCAATATCATCAAAATGTCCATTCTCCCAAAAGCAATTTATAGATTCAATGCAATACCAATCAAGATACCAAAGACCTTCTTCTCAGACCTGGAAAAAATGATGCTGAAATTCATATGGAGACACAGGAGACCTCGAATAGCTAAAGCAATCTTGTACAACAAAAACAAAGCCAGAGGCATCACAATACCAGATTTCAGGACATACTACAGGGCAGTCGTAGTCAAAACAGCATGGTACTGGTACAGAAACACATGGATAGACCAATGGAACAGAATAGAAACACCAGAAATCAATCCAAACATCTACAGCCAACTTATATTTGATCAAGGATCCAAAACCAATTCCTGGAGTAAGGACAGTCTATTCAATAAATGGTGCTGGGAATATTGGATTTCCACGTGCAGAATCATGAAGCAAGACCCCTACCTTTCACCTTACACAAAAATCCACTCACCGTGGATTAAAGACCTAAATCTACGACCTGACACCATCAAGTTATTAGAAAACATTGGAGAAACTCTGCAAGATATTGGCACCGGCAAAGACTTCCTAGAAAAGACCCTGGAGGCACAGGCAGTCAAAGCCAAAACTAACATTTGGGATTGCATCAAATTGAGAAGTTTCTGTACTGCAAAAGAAACAGTCGGGAAAATGAAGAGACAACCGACAGAATGGGAAAAAATATTCGCAAACTATGCAACAGATAAAGGGTTAATAACCAGAATCTACAAAGAGATCAAGAAACTCCACAACATCAAAACAAACAACCCACTTAAGAGATGGGCCAAGGACCTCAATAGACATTTTTCAAAAGAGCAAATCCAAATGGCCAACAGGCACATGAAAAAATGTTCAAGGTCACTAGCAATCAGGGAAATGCAAATCAAAACCACAATGAGGTTCCACCTCACCCCTGTGAGAATGGCTCACATTCAGAAATCTACCAACAACAGATGCTTGTGAGGATGTGGGGAAAAGGGGACACTAACCCACTGTTGGTGGGAATGCAAACTGGTCAAGCCACTATGGAAGGCAGTCTGGAGATTCCTCAGAAACCTGAATATAACCCTACCATTCAACCCAGCCATACCACTCCTTGGAATTTACCCAAAGGAAATTAAATTGGCAAACAGAAAAGCTGTTTGCACATTAATGTTTATTGCAGCTCAATTCACAAAAGCTAAGACCTGGAACCAACCTAAATGCCCATCAACGGTATACTAGATAAAGAAATTATGGGACATGTACTCTACAGAATACTATACAGCAGTAAAAAAAAAAAAAAAAAAAAAAACAATGAAATCCGGTCATTTGCAACAAGATGGAGGAATCTGGAAAACATCATGCTGAGTTAAATAAGCCAGTCCCAAAGGGACAAATATCATATGTTCTCCCTTATCAGTGACAACTAACCGAGCACCAAAAAGGAAACCTGTTAAAGTGAAATGAACACTATGAGAAACGGTGACTTGATCAGCCCTTGCCCTGACTGTTGATGAACAACTTATTACATTATCCCTCTTAGTAGTTTTTTTTTTTTGTCTGCTCTACTTAATATGACTGGTTTAATTCTGTAATTAATACACAGTTATTCTTAAGTGTTGAAATTTAACTGAAATGTGATCCCTGTTAAACATAAGAGTGGGAATAAGAGAGGGAGGAGATGTACAATTTGGGACATGCTCAAGCTGACTTGCCCCAAACGGTAGAGTTAGAAACATACCAGGGGATTCCAATTCAATCCCATCAAGGTGGCATGTACCAATGCCATCTCACTAGTCCAAGTGATCAATTTCAGTTCACAATTGATCATAATGATAGGTCTAAGGGTCAAAGGGATCACATAAACAAGACTACAGTCTGCAAATACTAACTGATAGAATCAAAAAGGGAGAGAACGATCCAACATGGGAAGCAAGGTACACAACAGATTCATAGAATGGCAGATGTCCTAAAGAGAACTCTGGCCTCAGAATCAGCCCTTAAGGCATTCTGATCTGGCTGAAAAGCCCATGAGAGTATTTCAAGCATGGAAAGCCAAGACACTCTGCAAAAAAAAAAAAAATGACCTAAATGAAAGATCTCCACTAGTGAGATCCCAGTGGAAAGAACAGGTCATCAAAGAAGGAGGAACCTTTCTCTGAAGGGAGGAGAGAACTTCCACTTTGACTATGACCTTGTCTAAATATGATCAGAGTCAGTGAACTCCAAAGGCTTCCATAGCCTTGGCAACTCATGACAAGAGCCTTGGGTGATTACTGACGGCATAAACAAGAGTGTCAATTTGTTAAGTCAACAACAGGAGTCACTGTGCACTTACTCCTCATGTAGGATCTCTGTCCTTAATGTGCTGTACATTGTGATTTAATGCTATAACTAGTACTCAAACAGTATTTTTCACTTGTGTTTCTATGTGGGTGCAAACTGTTGAAATCTTTACTTAATATATGCTAAACTGATCTTCTGTATATAAAGAGAATTGAAAATGAATCTTAATGTGAATGGAAGGGGAGAGGGAGCGGGAAAGGTGAGGGTTGCAGGTGGGAGGGAAGTTATGTGGGAGGGAGACATTGTAATCCATAAGCTGTACTTTGGAAATTTATATTCATTAAATAAAAGTTAAAAAAAAATAAAGTAATCACATCTCAAAGTGTCAAGTCACTTCTATTTATCTTTTAGGTACTCTATCCATTACTACAGATCAGGGAGAATATATGGTATTTGTATTTCTGGGACTGGCTTACTTCACTAAGCATAATGTTTTCCAGTTGCATCCATTTTTTTTTTTTTGCAAATGACAGGATTTCATTTACTTATCACTGTAATATCACTGTAAACAATGAAAAGTTGAAAGTTTTTCCAAAAGATCAGGGAAAAGACAAAGAGTTTCACTCTCACAGTTTTTCAAAATCAAGACTCAAAGTCCTCTCCCAAGCAATTAAGCAAGAAACAAACAAAATATATTCTATCAGGAAAAGAAGAAGTGAAATCTCTATTTACTAGCAACATTATCTTAAAATAAAAAACACTAAGGATTCCACAAAAAAACTGTTAAAATTAATAAACAAATGCAGTAAACTTGTAGAATACAAAAATCATTAGCATTTATTTCCATGTAATAATGCCAAGCTATTCAAAAAGGAAATTAAGAAACAATCCCACATGCAACTTCAGCAAAAAGTATAAAATATTTAGTAATAAATTCAATCAGTGACATGAATGATCTGTTACTGGAAGCTATAAAACATAAAAGCAAGAAGAAAACACAAACAAATGGAAAGATATCCTGTGTTCATGGATTGAAGGAAATAGTACTATGAAAATCTCCATAAAACCCAAAGCAATCTACAGATTCAGTAAAATATCTATCAAATTTCCAATGACATTTTTGTAGAAACAGAAAAAACAGGAGCCGGCACTGTGTCATAGCGGGTAAAGCCGCCACGTGCAGTGCCTGCATCCCATATGGGCACCGGTTCAAGACCCAGCTACTCCACTTCTGATTCAGCTCTCTGTTATGGCCAGGGAAAGCAGTAGAAGATGGCCCAAGTCCTTGGGCCCCTGCACCCACATGGGAGACCTGGAAGAAGCTCCTGGCTCCTGGCTTTGGATTGGCACAGCTCCAGCCATTGTGGCCAACTGGGGAGAGAACCAGTGGATTAAAGACCTCTCTCTCTCTCCCTCTCTCTCTCTCTCTCTCTCTCTCTCTCTCTGCTTCTCCTTTTCTCTGTGTGTAACTCTGACTTTAAAGTAAATAAAGAAATCTTTAAAAAAAAGTCCTTAATTTGATATGGAGCAATGAAGGATACCAAACAAAGTAATCTTAAGCAACAAAACAAAACAAACAAAAACAAAGCTAGAGGCATTGCATGTTCTCATTTCAAAACATATCACAAATTGACTATAATCAAAATGGAGTAATACTGGCAAAAAGAAAACAGACATATCAAGCAATAGAACAGGATAAAAGCTCAGATACAAAGCCACACATTTAGACAACTGATGTTTGACAAAGGTGCCAAGAACACATGATGAGACAAGGAAAGCCTCTTCAATAAATGGTGCTGGCAGAAAGACAAATATTGCATGTTATTATGTGGAGGCTAAAAAAAACTCAATCTGAACACAGAATAGTAATTACTAGCGACTGCGATAGTGAGGGATGGAAAGAGTTTAAATAATGGGTGCTGTAACAGACTTAAATCAAAAGAAAACGTTCCTGGTATTTTATGGCATAATTGAGTGACTACAGTTCACAATACCCTATTGTGTATTTCATGAGCAACTGGAGGAGGTGCTGCTCCAGAGCTCCATTCACAACATAGTATCAAGGAAGTAGGGCTGTTGCTTGGGATGATTCAACCAGTGCACATTGTGTACGTGCATTGAAATGTCACACTGTGACCCATAACTATACACAATTATAATTAACTTAAAATTTTATTAAATAAATAAATGGTGTTGGGAAAACAATATCAAAATGCAGAAGAATAAAACAGAACCCCTTCTCATACCATATATACATATAAATCAATTCAAAGTACATAAAGACAAATATAAGACTTGAAACTATAAGACTACTAGAAGAAAATATACCAGAAAAGCTTCTTGACTTTGATCCAGACAACATTTTTTTGGATGTAACTTCAAAAGCACAGGCAATAAAAATAAAAATAGACAAATGGGATTACATCAAACTAGAAAGTTTCTACACAGCAAAGGAAACAAAATAGATAATTCACAAAATTACAAAAATATTTACAAACCATACAAATAAGGGGTTAATATCTAAAATGCATAAGGAAGTAAAACAACTCAGTAGCATAAAAACAAATAACCCAACTTAAAAGTGAGCTAAGGATCTTACCAGGCATTTCTCAGAAGATGACAATAAATGGCCAACAGGTAGATGAAAAAATGCCCAGCATCACTAATCATGAGGAAAGTACAAATTTGATAGCTGTATTTATATTTCTCTTCTATATAAGCTAACTTATTTTAAATGTTATCACAGCAAAAAATCATATTAGGTATCACTTCATATCCATTAGCATGGCTTTTATAAAAATATGAAAGATACATGTTGGTAAGGATGTAGAAAAAAAGGGAATCTTCTATATCATTGGCAGAAAACATAAAATGTTACAACCATATGCAAAACAGTATGGAAGTTCTTCCCAAAATTAAAAATAGAACTATAATATGATCCAGCAATCCTACTTCTTGGTATACACCCAAAGTGAAGAAATATCTGCACTCCCACGTTCACTGTAGTATTCTTCAGAATAGTCATAATGCAAAATCAACCTAAGTTCCTTTGACAGATAAATGGGTAAAGAAAATGTGGTATATAAATACGATGTAATATCATGCAGTGTTAAAAAAATATGGATATTCTGTCACTTGCAACAATATTGATAAACCTGTAGAACATTTTGCTAAATGATATTAGTTAGGCTCAGAAAGACAAATATTTCATGATCTCACTTATAAGTGGAATCTAAAAAAATCAAACTCATAGAAGTAGAGAGTAAAATGACTGTTGCTAAGGTTAGAAGTGGGGAAAATTGAGAGATGTTGGTCAACAAGTAGAAAGTTTCAGTTAAGCAGGAGGAATAAGTTCTGGATATCTGATGTACAACATGCTGACTATAATAATGTATTACAATCTTGAAATTTATTGTGATAGTAGACCTTAAATGTTTTCACTACAAAGAAAAGAGATAAGTAGGTCAAGTGATATATATGTTAATTAACTGTATTATAGTAATAACTTTGCTATACATATTGAAAAACATCACATGGTACATCATACATGTGTACAATTTTTATCTGTTAACTTAGATACAATAAATATAGAAATAAATAATCAAAAGTTATTCTGTGAGGTGATGGAATTTTTAATTAGTTGCCAGCACCAATTATTTCACAATGTGTACATGTATCAAATTATCACATTATACACCTTAAGTATATAATTTTGGCCAATAGAAAAGTGGAACTAAAAGCTACATTTAGGGGCCAACATCATGGCACAGTGGATTAAGCCAATGAGCCAGTTCAAGTCCTGGCTGCTCTCCTTCTAATCCAGTTCCCTGTGAATTCACCTGGAAGACAGTGGAAGATAGTCCAAGTGCTTGGGCCCCACCACCCATGTGGGAGACCCAAATGGAGTTGCAGACTCCTGGCTTTGGCCTAGCTCAGCCCTGTCTGAAGCAGTCATTTTGAGAGTGAATCAGCAGATGGAAGATCTTTCTCTCTCTGTCACAGTGCCTTCCAAATAAATAACGAGTATATTTTTTAAAAACTAAGTCTATTTTGGTGCAAAGAGATTTTTAAATCCATGCATTTTCCATGAAGTTTCAAGGACTCATATCTCAAAGCTTGAGAATTAGTTTTAGATTTTTTTAAAGTTCAGAGAACCAAAAAGCATAAGAAAATTTTTTTCTCCTTTAAAATAAAGAAGTTCTAATTTTTTTTCAAAGTCAGATGACACACCTCCCAAATTCTGTTGAATGTATAAATATACGTATGTGGGTAGAATTAAATAATCTCTAAAGACTCTTGCCTTCAGAAGTTTACTATGGGTATTGTGAACTATGTGTGCACAGGATCTCTAAGAGCAACATATAAACAGGTGCATTCTATCTGCAACACTTCCCTAGGTATAGATTCCTCCTCTTGTGAAGAAAAAAAGTGAAAATAGGATTAGTCTTCAAAAATCTGTGAGAAGTGTATATTATGAAAAACTGCATGGACTTCAAAAAATTTTGCACCAAAACAAAAACCTCTTAATTCCAATTTTCCTCAGCAGTCTGTTTTTAGATGTCCAGTTCCAAAAATTAACTGATTTTCAACCTTTTTCATCTTTTTTGTTTCCACAATACCTTTTACTGATCCTTTCCCCAACACTATTTACCCATCAACAGACCCCTGAATCTTAGAATTTGAGTTGACAGTTTTATCAGTGACCTATGCTTTAGTGCCACTCAGTGTTCAGTTGATAGAACTGCAGCAAATCAAACCACCAAATATATCATACTTTGATCTTTTACAACCTCAAAACATTTCCACAGGATTTGAAGGCATTAACTCAAGATCTCTGATCCCTACCTGTTTTATTCTGCCTGATATGTATGAGTAAGATGGTAAATTCACCATATACTAGATATCTATTGGGACTTTGCTCAGGGAAAAGCTGGGAATGAGTGCCAGAGATTTTTTTTTTTTTGCTTTGTTCTTTCTCAGCTTGAATCATCTAGTACTGTGCCATGTCTCCAAATATAAACTGACTTACTGAAAGCAGAGGGGATAGAGAACATTATACTCAGGGCCAAAAAAATGCAACCATTCAGGAATGAGTCCTAATGTAATTCCTACATTGACAGAAAATTAAAATATTAATGGAAGTTTATAAGCAAATACAAAAATTAAACCACCAATTATTGAGAAGTAGGTTTTATAATTTTACTTCTGTCAAATAGTATGAGATAAAACAGTCAAGCTGGCATCTCCCATTTCTCACAACAAATTTCATGCCAGTAGAATGCCAAAATTTTCACTGTGGGGGAAAAAGAAAGATTTGAAGGATAAACACTGGAAGATTATGTTACAAAAAAGTGAGAATAAAAACAGGAGAAGTATTTTTAAAAAAGAAAAATAATTGGAAAATACATTAGAAAGAACAAAGAAAGAGATATATAAATGTGGAGAGGTAAAAGGAAAACAAAGATTAAAATGTGGCCATCAAATGAGACAAAGAAAAAATTTACATGGAAATTATGAAAAAAAAATCATTCAGGGGCAAGTCTTTGGTACAGCGGTTAGGAATCCACGTGGGACTTCCAATCTTGTACCAGAGTGCCTCAATTTAAGTCTTGGGTCCACTCTCTATTCCAGCTTCCTGCTAATGTGTACTCTGGGAGACAACAGATGATGGCTCAAATACTTGGGTTCCTGTCTCCCATGTAGATAAAACAGATTGGGTATTAGACTTCTGGCTTCAAACTGGCCCAACCCAGTTGTTGCAGGTTTGGGGAGAGTGAACCAGCAGATGAAAGATCACTTTCTCTTCCTCTCTCTCTCTCTCTTTTCAAATGAACAAAAATAAATTTAAAAAACACCATTCAGGTTGACCTCGGAAAACATTACTTATAACTATCCATTTAATAACCAAAATAGATTGCAGTATATGGAGCTCCATAGAGACAGTATTGGGGCAAATGAGAGCCAAACAGGCATTCAGTGACTCTGTGCTTCATTGAAGAAAAATAACTAAACATGAGTAAAGGAGACCTTAAGAAGTGAAGAGGTAAAGTGTCAGTATATGCATTCTTTGTGCAAACTTGCTGGGAGGAACACAAGAAGAAGCACCCAGATAGTTATGTCAGCTTCTGAGAGTTGCTCAGAGGGGTGGTAGACCACGTCCACATCTGCTGAAAGAGAAGGAAAACTTCGAAGAAATGGCAAAGGCAGACAAGGCTTATTATGAAAGGGAAATGAAAACCTAGATCCCTACTAAAGCAGATACAAAAAAAGAATTTCAAGGATCCCAATGCACCCAAGAGGCCTCCTTCAGCCTTTTTCTTACCGTGTTCTGAGTATCGCCCAAAAATCAAAGGAGAACATTCTGGCCTATCCATTGGCAATGTTGCAAAGAAACTGAGAGAAATGTGGAACAACACTACTGCAGATGACAAGCAAACTTATGAAAAGACTGCTAAGCTGAAAGAAAAATATGAGAAGGATATTGCCACAAACTGAGCTAAAAGAAAACTTCATGCAGCCAAAAAGGGAGTTGTCAGGGCTGACAAGAGCAAGAAAAAGAAGGAAGAGGAGGAAGAGGAAGAAGATAAAAAGGATGATGAGGAGGAAGATGAAGAAGATGAAGATGATAATGATGATGAATAAGTTGGTTCTAATACAGTATTTTTCTTGTCTAGAAAGCATTTAACTCCCCTGTATACAACTCACTACTTTAAAAGGAAAAAAATTGAACCGTAAGGCTGTATAAGATTTGTTTTTAAACTTTACATTGTTCTTTTTTGCATAGTTAACACACTACCAAATGCGTCTTTAGATAGCCTGTCCTGGTGGTTTCAAAAGCCACGAACCTTACCTGATACAGTATGGGGGATGCAAATTGGCATGGAAATTAGTTATATGTGGGGACAGTAGTTTTTTCATCTTCAATTGTCTCTGATGAAGCTTATACAAAATAGCTGTTGTTCTATTAACTGAATATCACTCTGTAATTTCAAATAAAATAGAGTTGCAACTGTTTTATTGAAATTTTGAATGCTTCTAAGTAAATACAATTTTTTATTTTTAAAAAGACCAAAATAATGATCCACCTTGGACTATAGGTTAGAAATTAAAGATGCTGAGATCAAAATTTCCCTTTTGCAAATATATGACCATGCTTTTTAAAATCTCACATGCAATAAGAGGTAATTTAAAAGGAATTTTATAATAATTTTTTCTTCTTAAAATATAAATTATCTCTGCTATGGAACATTTAAAAATTTAAAAATAAAACCTATGTATAATCTCAGTAACTAGAGAAAATCACTGTTAACATTTTAGTATAAACTTCCCAGTGTTTATCAATGCAAAAATTTATACTTTATAAATGAAACATTAATGATTTAATGACATTATTTACTCCCTTTGTGCATAAAATGTCGTTAAACCATCCTTTTAAATGTCATTTTAAAAACTACTAAGGGGGTGGGAGAGGGGAGTGTTGTGGGTGGGAGGGAAGTTATGGGGGGAAGCTATTGTAATCCATAAGCTGTACTTTGGAAATTTATGTTCATTAAATAAAATAAAATATATATTTTAAAAAAAAACTACTAAGGGCAGGCATTGTACGGGATGCTCAAATCCCATTACCAGAGTGGTGGTTAGAATCCCAGCTACTCAGCTTCCAATTCAACTCCCTGTTAATGTGCCTGGGAAGCAGCAGATGATAACTCAAGTACCTAAGTTCTTGCCATTCTTGTGGGAGACCTAGATGAAGTCTTGGCTCTTGGCTTTAGCTGTTATGACCATTTGGAAGGTAACTAGTGGATGAAAGATATCTCTCTCTCTCTCTGCCCTTCATATAAATAAATCTTTTTTTAAAAAAAGGAACAAATATATATTTCTAAAAGATAAACAATCACTGAAATTCCATTTTATAGATAGACAACTTTTATTTCATGCAATTCCCTATTTTTGGACATTTAGGCTATCTTCAGTATTACAAATATTGAGGTAACATCCTTGTAACTAAATACAATATATACATAATTATTTTATCAGGATGAATAACTAAAATCAAATTAGGGTATTTAAATCTATACAGAGCTTTAGGGAATTTTGTAGATAATTTTCCAGTGAAAGAATTTATCAGTTGTCTGGCTTTTCTATATCTTGCCTGCAATGACCAGGACTTTAAAAAAAAAAATCTTTGTTGATTTGATAGACAAAGATGTTTGTTACTTAATTCCTAGAGAGAGTAGCTAAATGTTACATACTTATTGACTGTTGGATATCTTGCTTTTTGAATTGCCTGTTCTTGCCATCTAAAGGAATGGAGGGCAATGTATTTTAGTAGCTAAGAGCATAGGCTATGGGGCCAGACCACCTGGATTGGAAGCTTTATTTCATCACCAACTGTAGGACATCTCTAAGCCTTAATTTCTTTATCTGTGAAATAAAGATAAAAGCAAGACCTAACTCTCCAGATGAAATGATGGCCTGCCATGTACTGTGCACACTTTCACATTTTAAGAGCTCTTTATAAGAAGGATTTTCACCTTTTGTTCACCATATGTGTTGCACTCATTGTTCCCAGTTGTCAGTTGCCTTTCAATTTTGTTTATAGTGGATTCTGGCAGACATAAGCTTTAAATTTTTTTGTAGTAAAATCTATCACTCTTTTCTTCAGGATATTTGCCTTTGGAATCATGCTTAGAAAGGCAACAGATTTAGAGAAGGAGTAAAGATAGTACAACTTTTTCAGGAAAGCAAAATATATCTGGCAAGTGTATTGTGAATAAGATCAAAACCAGCATTCCTCTTGTGCACCTCTACTAAGTATGTACCATTTTAAAATAACTTCAGTCTGAAAAAGAAATGCACACAATTCACAATGCCAAGACGTCATAAACAAAACTTCCAATGAACGTGGCCTGTCAAGTTCTCTGGTTTGTCTAGATCTTAATCTTTGGCTTAAATATGAACAGAAAATAGTCATAATTATAGACAACATTGTGAGTAAAAATTAAATTCCTTTACTAACTTCCCATATGATTATGAAACATTGATACAGAAGTTAATTGTTCTACAAGTCCAGGAACTCACCAGACCCATTCATTTCTGGGAGAATCTTGCTTTTGAATACAAGTTTCCTTACCCAATCCTCAGTAAATGTACTACAAAGAATTTTTGAAGTTTAAATGGAATAAATTACAATGAGTGAACCAGGTGTGATGTTTTCTATCCAGCAGAGAACAATACATACAAGCTGAAATAACAAACTACAAACTTGTTCTTATAAACATCCTACCTTGATAGCATTATTTAGCAGGATCTCATTACAGGGAGAGTATTTTGTCAATTAGTAGCTCTGAATTAAAACTGTAAGCAGCAAAATATAATTGAAATTTTATAATAAGTTTTCAAATTTAGATTTGCACTTATTCAGTTTCAGTATTGAAAATATTTTTAATATCTAAGGAATGTTGTTAACAGGTAAAATATCAGTTTAATGTTATATGACCATTTTCATTCATAATTCCTATAGAAGTTCAAACCAAAGAGCTACCACTGGTCATACAGAGGACATGATTTTAATCATTACAAGAGACTGGATTCAAGTGAGTCACTTTGGAAACATTAACCAGTAGCAATATGCTATGCATATTTTAAAAAAAAGAAAACAGAGAACTATTGTAAAATCTCATTATTTCCATATGCAGATGTTAGAAGCAATGTTTTCCTCTTCCTTAACTGTAAACTTGTGATTTTTAAAAGGTTACTGCTTTTCTCAAGGTCACAAACAAGTAAGAAAGATCATGTCAGTAATTTACTTTTCTTACTCTGCTACTCTAGCCACCATAATATATAATTTCTGCCATAAACATCTTAAAATATGTGGAAAGTCATAAGAATTGCTAATACTATTTTTCAGCACTGTCATATTTTGTCCGCTGAGCCAAACATACCAGATGTCTTTAAATAAAAGATTTAGACAGCATAAAAATAAAGTGTTATTGTATATGGGCTTTTTAAAAATATACCAATACTTTAGGCATACCATAAGGATTGAAGATATACTATTACAGAAGAGGGGAAGAGTGTGCAAATACTGGTAGAATATACCTGAAGACAAGGAGAGATAATGATTATAGATGTAGATGATGAAGACAAAAACAATGAAAAATTAATATAACACTTGGCAGTACAAAAGATAAAATCTACTTTGACATAATGAATTAGAATGATACATCCCCATTTTGGGGGGAAAATATGTATTTTTCATTTCCTAAAATTAATATAGCCCATTAATATATAATTATACTAGATCCTAGAAAAAAAAAACTATTCCTAAGCAGGCTAAAATGACTGTATAGGGCAATGGCATTGTGAGGTTACCACACTGGGTAACTGGGTGCTACTATATTTAAACATGCACACACTCACAACTAGTGGAAATGGAAATGTCTGGGAGAACAGATTTGAAACAATAGCTTCATCCTGAGCTGTACTTGTGCATCTGTTACATTCACACATTTCTATCTAGTGACTCTAGATGTTTAAGCAAACATTTCTCTCCTCCATTTCTAGCCACAGATGATCATATATGAAAAGGTAGAAGGGACAAGTCAGATGAAGGCAGAGACTTACACCCAACACATGAAAAAGGATACATATAGACTTAGATACAAACATCATACATGAAAGTTCACTCAGCTTAAAGATTATTCTTCATTGCCTACAGAAAATTTAAAACATTCTAGGCATTAAATAACATATTAAAGTCCTCCACAGTCTGGCTCTAACCAATATTTTCAGCCTTCACTAGTATGAACCCCTTACTCTTTTCACATCAATGCTTGAGATTCCCCTAAACCCATAAAAATTTTATGCTTCTCTTCCTTTCAACAAGCCATTTCTTTTGCCTAGATCATCTTCTCCAAGTTAATCTAGAGAACTCCTACTAATCCTTCAGGACTCAGTTTACTTATATTAAGACATTATAATTATTTCTTTATTTGGGTATTAGCTGCCTTTTCAATACTAGATTTTGAACACTTAATAGGAAACAATAATCTTGTGTATCCTCAAATTCCTAGCACTAATAACACTACTAGTCATACACTGTTGAATTATAAATGTTTGCTGCATTATGAATGAATGAACAAATAATCAAGACTCTTTTTTTTTTAGTAATGGCAAAATCTGTTTCCCTTTTCTCTCCCCTTTCACTCAACCACCTAAATCTTGCCCATAAGAGCTCCTAACTCCATCAGCAAATAAAAGATCTTTTCTATTTTAAGACACTGAAAGACACATTATTCCAGGAAGATGAAGTAGATGTACTTTTTCCTGTTTCTCACACTAAATATATTAACTCAAATACCCAGACATTATATAGAAAGCAAAAATAGGATGACTGAAAAGTGAAGAAAAGGAAGACTGGGTAGGTACATAAAAAAACCCAAAGGACAACATGATAGTAAATCATTTAAGTTTCTTTCTGCCTTATATATACCAAACTTGCAACTGAAGAAGCATGAAACATAGAAACACAAACAGGCACAGATAAAATATAAACAAAAATCTCCTCTCTCTTGCCGGAAAAAAAAATGTAGCCTGGTAATCCAGAAAACTTTTAGACAAAAATTATTCCAGCCAAACACCACAGAAAAACTTGTGGCTCCATTCCCTTCCATGCCAACAAGGGCCAAGTGGAGAGCCTAGACTTCCACCCTGACAGACGACAGTAACAGGGTGCTCCAACACACACACCAGAATGGTATCCCAGAAGGCTAACCAGGGACCTGGGAATATCATACCTGCGAATCAGTAATATGAGCTCTGTTTCCATGCAGTGTGAGTGGATATCACATGAGCAAACAGGATTTCCACCCTAACCAACATAGTCCTTTCCACTCAAGTGTCAACAATATCAATTTCAGAAGCCTAGATTTCCATTCAACCTGACATTAACAAGTTGGCATCCCCTTCTTTCAGGACTAGAGTATTGTTAGCTGATGTCAATCAAAAGGGAATGTAAGGAAACAAAAACATTCAAAAAAAATTGCATCTCCCAACATAATATGAAAATGTTCAGATTTCAAACAAAAATAACTGACAACACTAACAAGAAAGGTTTCTAACTCAATGAAGAAAAAAAAAAAGACAATAGGTGGGGCCAGCACTGTAGC